>NW_004524680.1:8462097-8476176 GCF_000260255.1 Octodon degus | reverse complement strand
AAAATAAAAATGAAAAAAAATATAAACACTATTAGCACAATCTTTCTTCTCATTGAATTAAGAGAAAGTAGCTGTATATCTATCCTATTTTGTATATACATATACAATATGGTCCTTCATTTATATTCCCTTTTTTGTTTAGTTTTGTCAGAGATGGGCATTTCATTGCCATTTAAATATTGTGTGTGCGTGAATTCAGCAAAATAATCCAATATAGTCCAATAGTCCATAATAGTAGTGGGTTATCCGTAGGTCTGGCAATGTCAGAAGTTGTTGACTTGAGCCTTTTACAGCTCAGCGTATTAATATGGTTTTACTTTTTATACCTCGTTTTTATGTTCTTCAACTGGATGGTTAAGACTAAGATAAAGCAAGACCTATATAACAAGAAATGTAGCTTCTGTATCTGCCAAGGGTCAGTCAAATCCCCTCAGGATTGATCCTGAAACCCTGTACTGCAGTTTGTAGCTCCTTTGTCAGTGTCAACCATGTGAATGAGTCATGGCCATTGCTTGACCAATTTGTGCTCAACATAGTTTTAGTATTGTTTTTCTTTATTGTGGGGCTAGAAATGTTACATTGGCTATTTTCCCAAAAACCTAGTTTTTATGAAACTCAGGTACAATGCTGTCTTGAAATCCTCATTCTACACCCTTACTTTTCATTTTAAATCTCTGTTGATGCTTCTCATGGTGGCTGTTGGAGGGAGAAAGTCAATCCCCAAGAGGAGCTGAGACCATGCATTCCTCTGGCAGACTAATAGGTGAGAGAACACAGTGAGCATCTTCATAATTTCCTCCATGAGCTAAAACCCAGGAGCCATAGTAAGAGAAGCTGTATTCCTATCTCTATAGGAATAGGACCTATATTCCTATTCCTCCTGTCACTTAAAATCTGTATGGCAAATCCCTTCACCTCTCTGATGGAGTTTCTTTCCTCATCTGGCAAAACAGGGTGGTACTATCTGCATTTGTAAGTTATGACAGATTTTCAATAACCTAGTGTTTTGAAAAAAAAACTTCATAAAATGGAAAACTAACCAGGCACAATGATGTCATCATTAAGTATGCAAATATAGGCCGAAGTTCTTGCAAAAGTATTACAGAGTAGACATCATGGTATCATGCTGTCATTATGACTCTAAAAGACTACTGACTCTCCCTTGCCAGAGGACTGGATAGAACTGTTGGGCAATAAGAGTTTTGACTCATGAAGGAAAGAATGAAAATAGAGTGAAGCCCTCACAACCTGTAGCTCAACACTGAGACATCTCAGGAACTCCCAAGCTCCTCAGCCCCAGGTCTTTCTTCTCCTTCCTTATTTCCTTCTCCATTACTTTCTCTTCTCTTGCCTTCTCATTTTTCTTATTTGTGGCAGCCTTGGAGGTATACAGTGAAGACCTCTGTTAGAGAAGAAAGCTGCCCTCAGCCACTAGGAGGATCATCAGCCATCAGCATCTAGTGGCAGCACCCCCAGGCTCAATGCACGCCTGAACTGACATTGGCACCTAGGGCAGAGCTCCCATAATATGTAGTCTTAGCTCTAGAGCTCTCTTCCAACTGATGTAGATGCTGCAGACCTGCCTGGTGGTGGCTCCCTGCTCAACCCGTCTTCCTTCTGTTTCCTCTCACAGGCAAGACCACTGCACCACAGTCAGTCTAAAGCTTCCTTGATCTTGTGTTTCAATTCAGCATCTACTTACTGAACTCACTCATTTTTGTTCCTTACCTTTGTTCTCTTCTGTGTCCTTTCAGTGGACAACTATTGGGCCCAGCGCAGATATAAGATAAACAGATGGATGCAGCCCCAGTACTCATTGATCTCTCCTCTTAGGAGAAGGGAAACATGCATGTGTATATACTAAGCAGGCCTGATCTTTGCTGGTAGGAATTCACTAGCTCTGCAGTGAGTCCAGGAGCCTGCATCATCCACAAATACCCTAGAGAATTGTTACAATGAGGTCATTTTCGAAATAGTAGTGGTGGGTAGGCAGGCATACCTATAGCCACTATAGGTAAATAGCTACTGCTTGCTCTCAAGAGGTTATCTTTTCTCATTTTTGCACAACCAGTGCCCCAGTGGTGGACACTAGGCCTACAATAGGATGCTCACACTTGGACTGGAGATACTCTTGTCTCTAGGGAACAAAGCGCCTCAGGTTCCAGGTCAAGAAAGGCAGAGACAATTGCTTAGGCATGAACCTTAGACAGAGTTTAAGAATTTAAAGGGAGCTAAAACATCACTATCCCCATTGTGCCAAGAGCCAGGACTATAAATGTTCCCTCTGTGAGAGGTGGGGCCAAAGACATGGGTCTGCACTGCCTAGAAACCCTACCTCTTCACATCTTCATCCTAAGCCAAAATCAAATGTGCAGTAAAGGAGAAGGCAGCTCCTGGGGGCCAGGCCAGAGGGACCAGGAGCCTTCAGGGCCAGGGAGCATCAGGGAGGTGAGAACATGCAATCTCAGGAATGAAAATGAGGGCCAACCTCACATATCATGTGTCACCCAGCAGTGAGTCGTGGTTGCCAACATTCCTCCCCACTTCATTCTCATTTCAAAGTGATGATGATGCTCTAGGCAGGGAAGTCACTCTCTTAGCATTTAATCTGGATCACAGGGCCTCCAGGGTTGTCTGGGGCTCCATGTTGGGAAACTCGGGAAGGAAGTGGAGGGAGCAAACTTCCCAGAAGAAACAGTCAGGACTGAGGCCCCACAAGAACGTGCAGAATCCTGGTGACAGGTGTTTGCCCCCTCTCCCTTAGTTTCCCCTAAGCATACACCCCTTAAGCATCCTCAGTCACTCTCATCCCAAAGGGCCTTTGGATCTGAATCCCCCACAAACCAGCCTTGCAGAGGGTGTGATTAACAGCTGTGGCTACAGTACCAAGACTTTCAAAAGCTTATGGAATGTTTTAAGTAGCAATTTAACTTACCCAGAGGGCACATGCATGTAAACAAGGGTGAAAGACAATGCCGTAAGCCAGAGAAAAGAATTTCAAGCAGCTGGAGCCCAGACCTATGGGATGAGAAGTTTTGTTATGCTTTATTCTCCGGTGCTCAGATCATATTGATTATTCACCCACATCTCTCCAACTGTCAGGAGGGCCAGAGACCGGAGTTATTGACTGTGCTTTGTGTGTGGCATGGCATTGAGCTTCTAAATACATATGATTAGCAAGAGTTATCTTGTCCAAACTTTACAACAGCCCTCTAAGGCATATATTAAGGAATCTTGTTTTTCAGATAAGGAGAGAGCTTTGATGGTTAAAAGCCTGGCTTGGAATCACAAGACAGGAGCAGAACTGGAACACCGATCCAGGCCTGGCTGAACCTGAGATCCTGCTCTCTTCCTTTTAGTCTTCTGCAAGCACAAGAATCCCCTGAGATGCTATCAGAGGGCAAGCTCTGGAAGCCCCACCCCCAGACACCTGATTAGTCTAGGAGGGATGTGCACAACCTTCTACTCCAGGGGCCTGCTCCCCACCCAGTGTTTCAGCTCTAAAGAGACTCTCAGCATCTTCATCTACAGAGGAAGAAAGAAATGCAGCTTGGGCTGCAGTAAGTCACAAGACCTCCATGGAATCTAGGGCAAACTCTAAGGCCAAGATAACCCTTCAGAAGCCAGGCCTTCACACAGCCCTGGGGGCCACTGCAGGGTAAGACACTGCCCTGGATGTGGGATCAAACATATGACCCAGGTCAGTGAGGCAGTTCCTAAAAGAGCTAAGAGTGAGATATTTGCCAACACCCCTCCCAGAGGCTGATCAAACAACTCTCAAGGGGTGAAGGTAAACCGGGGTACCCTAGCGATCACCACAACAGGAGCCCTGGGTAAAACCCACAGTCTGAATATGAAGTCACAAGACATACCTTGAACAAGTATACAGACCTACTCCCATGAAGGGCATCACCTGGGAAAGAACTGCTGGGTGACAGGATTTCAAACAAGTCCACGCCTGGGCCATTGTTAGCAGAATCTGAGGACAGACAGCAAGGTGAGACCCAGATCACAAAACACAAGACAAAGTAGTCAGGTGCTTTCCCACAGGGTACATGGAACACTTGAATGGTTGATCTGCTGTTGTAGGAAGCTTATCCTGCCTGCAACAAAGACTCATTACTATGAGACTCTGTCACTACAAATCACTCAACACAGTAATCCAGGTCTGACAATTATGTGTGAAGATGACGGTACCCAGCTTATAGAGTTGCTACGAGAATTTTTTTTAAATGCACTATTTAAAATGTTTGGCACAATCTTTGATAAATAATACTCATTAGACTTTATTATATTATTTTCTCTATTTTAAAACTTTATGTATTTGGTACAGTGTCTCACTATGCAGCTCACATAAAGTGTCTCACTCAGTGATCCTCCTGTTTCAGCCTCCCCAGCACTAGAATTACAGATGTGTGCCATCAAACCTGGTCTTGATGGCCACACTGGCACACCTGGGGCGGGGCCAGCAAGGCATGTGGACCAGGGATCAAACTCAGGTCCTTGCTCTTACTAGGCAGGTGCTTAGACTGCAGAGCTATCTTCTTGGCCTCTAGATTAACTATTTTCATTCCACTTGCAGAGACATTTGTGAGATATCAATCAAGATATTGTGAAGACAAATCCAATCTAAGGTGAGGAAAACAAGGTAACTATAGAGATCAAGCATAGAGGGGATTGGGGGAAGAAGGGAAGTTCAGGAAAACAATTGAGATGGTAGATACATCTGGGGCCCATTGCCCATGTGAAGAGGACGATATCACAGATCCAAGAGTCAAAGTGTGTTGAGAGAAGCCATATCAAGAGGGAGAGAAACATGAGATTCCGTGGACAGATGACCAGGCAAATAAGCATGGGATCAGAATAGCTTCGGAGGAAATGAGACGAGAAAGAGCCACACAGTGTGCTGATGTTGTTAGAGTATAAGGCAGGAGATGAGCTGCCTGAGTGGGGGAGAACAGAAAAGAGGTCAGGCAAGTGTGAGAAGGATAGGTCAGGGAAGCAGCCTAGGAGACAAAGTCTCCTTCACAGACGTGAAGCAGAATGGGTGACATTCTCAGGAGCAACTGCAGTGAGGGCAGCACCCAACTGTAGCACACCAGGGAGCTGGTCAGCAAGGGCAGTGGATAGTCAAAGGGGACACACATGATAAGAAAGGCAATCTGATGATGTGAAGGCCATAGGAATGGACTAAAGGTCGACTATTTGGAGGAAGGTTAGAGGATGGGTAGATGGGAAGGATGGAAGGATGGATGGATGGATGGATGGATGGATGGATGGATGGATATAAACTGACTGACTGTAACAACCAAATCTCTTGTTAAAAAAGAGCTGAATCTCTCCTCCAAGAATACACTTATATTATGCCATTTAATCATGTGAGATGTGTACTATTGTCTCTATTTTATAAACAGGACATAAAACATAGAGCTGGTGATATGAAAGTCATAGACATTTTGTCCTTTGCCTCACAGTATCCAACTGCTCTCTCATCACCTCTGATGCGAGCAGGCTTCCTACCAATCACTGCAATACATCCTTCTATCTTCCATGCTTTACTTATTCTTAATTATTTCAATGTGATTTTAATTTACATTTCTTCAATTACTAGCAAAGTTGTACATCTTTCTTTATATGCTTATTGGTATCTAAGTCCCATATTAGTGAATTACTTTCTGATATCTTGTGTCTTTTTTTTCCTCATTCAGTCTTTGTCTTTTGCACACTGATTTGAAAGATGTATTTATACATTCTAAATCTGCATCACCATCTCTCAGTTTCTGGATTGCCTTTTTTATGTTAAAACTTTCTTTACATTATCATGTCATATGGAAATTTTTTAAGTTTATTTTAGTTCAGTGCATCCATTTTTTTTCTTTCATGTTGTATATTCACTGCCTTGTTTACAGAAATTTTCTCATCTGAAATGTAATAAATATATTTTTCTAGATGTTATTCTAAGAGCTTAAATTTTTGCCTTTTGTAGTTGGGCATTTCATACCTGTAATTATTTTCTGAGCATGGTATAAAAAAAAAGATCTATTCCTTTGCATGCACACAATAATTCTAACATTGCCTTATAAACCATAAGAGAGGTAGATCTAAAAAGCATTTTAATGACAGCTATGCTATCTGCACATTGTCCCAGTTGCCCCATCTTTGCAAAAAGTCACTTTCGGCCTTCATATATATATATATATATATATATATATATATTCAATACATATTAGACACATATTTTAGAAATGTACAAAATGTATATTAGAATCAGCTTAAATTTCAAGAGCAGAAAGTTTAACTAAAGTGGAATTTTGCTAAATTTTTAGATTTAGTTATAATTCAAATCTTTATTACACTGAATCTATTCTTCCATGAATGTAGTATCTATCACCATTTATTCCAACTTATTTTATCCTTTAAAATGTATCAGAATTTTCATTTTATTAGATTTTTCAAGTTATTTAATCAACTAGGTCCTTTCAGCATAACTGTGGCATTGATTTAAATGAGTTCACACATACTCAGCCCCTACCATCCAGCACCTCATGGAGGTTGTCTTAGTTTTTACTTCTCTCCCTGCTGAGACAAAATGCCCAACAGCCAAAGTTAAAGAGGAAAGGTTTATTTCCCCCACAGTTTGCAGAGGTTGCAGTCCCTACTTGGCTGGCTCCAAGGCAGGGTGGCACATGGCAGAGGGTTGTTACAGAGGAAAAGCAGTTCATGGAAGACAGAAGAGACTTCAGCAACTTTTTCTTCTCATTTTACACTTTTTCTAGGCTACTGGCATTAGGGTGATGCCAGTCCAATCAGTGAACTGATTAATCACACACCCTTGATCCCAGTGCCACACATTCCAGATCCAATCACTTCTGAAAAAGCCCAGTTTATGAGTGCATGAGGCTTTTGGGGGACAGACAGACTCAAACCACAGCAGAGGTGGATCTCTTTTTCCATATATTCTCAGGCTGTCTAAATGGACAACCTTATTGGCTTATCTGTAAATAAAGATGATTTCATTCTTCCTGTATAGTTATGTTTCTTTTTAAATTCTACTTACTTTACTCAGCTAAGTAGAATCTCCAGAGCCCATAGGAAATATTTAGTCTTGCCTTCAGTATAATGGATGTATTTTTAACATTATGGCATATGTATAATGCTTATGAAAATTTTGAAAATAAAGACTCTTTAACCAAAGGGGTCTTATTTTATTACTATTTTTTCTTATAATTATCACTTAATCATTTTATTCAGTATTTTTATGTAAAAAGGCAATAACAATGTCTTTTTCTTTTTAAAAGTGTGAAGGTGTTGAATTACTTTAATTTTCTAGTTAAACTGTTCTTGCATTTCTGGGATAAGATATTGCCATTTTGAAATTTATTTTAATAATTAACACCAGGCCACCCAAATAGCTCAGCAGATTGAAGCACCTGCGAGCAGGCACAGGGGCCAGGGGTTCAATCCCTAGGCCTGGCATGCTGGCTCCGCTTCGAGGACATGCTGAGGTGGCAATTGAGACTGGGTGTGGTGGCATGCGCCTGTAATCCCAGCTCTTGGGAGGCTGTAGACAGGTGGATCACTACAAGTCCAATCTAGTAGTGAGACCCTGAACACCCTGTAGACCTTTCCTTACTGTTATTAAATATTATTATATCAATAGAATTTATTAATAATATATATAGATAATATATATAGATATATTCTATGAGGTATTATTTGTCTTCTGGATACAACCACATATCACTTCCTTCCTTATTTAAAATCCTTCATGTCTATATTCTAATATAGACAAGGTCTTCTTCTGCACATCTAATATTCTTCATAAAATGATCCCCAAATTGAATCTTTAAATTCTCTGTTTATTTCTGGCTCCTTTTCTTTGATTATTAAAAGCCAAAAGTGTGTTAAATTTACCAGTAAAGTAACTCAATTTAATACACCTATGTGTATATCATCCTCCCTGCAGATCCATAATCAGTTGTTTAGTTTGGCTTCAAAAATCTTTCATCCAGGTTATTTTGATAGGCTCCTAAATGGTTACCCAGTGTGATGCTTAAAGCATAGATTGGTTTATGGTACACCTTCATTCAAAATGTTTCAGTTATCCAGGTGTGGTGGTGCATGGAATAGACCCAGACTTCTGGGGAATTAAGGTAGAAGGACCCTCTGAGCCCATGAGCTGAGACCAGCCTGGGCAACATACCAAGATCCTACCGTCTTAAACAAACCCATGAAATATTTCAATTGGCTGTGTGCTGTGTACTGACAGCTTCTTAGGGTCAATTGTTATTACCAAGGAATTTTGAAAGCCGTCTGTTAAATTGAAAGTAGCATGCTAGGAATTGACAGCAGATTCTATGAGTCAGTGGTTTCTTCATTAGCAAATATCCAGCACAGCACTAAATAGAGCCTTTTTACCCATGACATGAAGAACACAGCCTATGATCAAGATTCTCCCTGGTGCTCTGATCAATCTTGTAGCTTCCAGACCTTTCTTACATCCTTTTAAAAGTATTTTATTTTATTTTATTTTATTATTTTATTTTAAAAGTAGAAACAAAAATGAAAGCAAAGGCAAACAGCAAAAACAAAGAACCAGGGTAACATGCAACCATACATATCCTACAGATTTTCAAAACCAGAATAGCAAATGAACAATGGTTGTTATATTATGTACTTTTATTATCAAATCTGTTGCTCAAATTATTAGAGACAGGTATGCAAGATTCTTTCTTATATCCTTGATATTGAGTTAGCATCCTTCCTCACTCCAGGCCACCATTCCTGGGCCTTGACTCCAGTCAACATTTATGCCCAAAGGAAGCACTTTGAGGACACCTTTTTCTCTGTTACACAAACCACTCATCACAAGAGGTGCTCCTCTTAGGTCTCTGGGTCTGTGTGTTCCTCAGCATGTTTCTTAAAGGTATTCACTCTTTTTCTTCATCAACTTATCTCCCCATGGTTACTGCTTTATCAGGCATAAAACAGGTGGTACATACATGTTGTTCAAATGAGAAAGTCACAAATAAAAATTTGTCTGCCTTCTCTTAAGTACCCATGCCTCCTTTATACACACCTGTTTTCCAAACCTTGAATTTCTATCAATACTACTTAGGCTTCTTGCCCAATAAAGAGAAATGAAGTACAAGTCCGTTTCTAATCCCTGCCTAAGCCACAAAGTAGAATATATGAATCAGTCCCAGTCCAGAGAGAAACTAAACTAAATGAGTTTCTCTCTCCTTATCTCATTGGAGAGTACTGAGAAAAATTCTGGACCATATCTGGTGAAAGAGATTGTTCAGTAACCAGCTGTTTCATCACAATATGAAACTTTGGTGGTTTGAAAGAATGACTTAATAATTTGAAAGAACCATTTAATATTGCTCATAATATGTGAGTCAAGAATTCAGGAAGGCTTTCACTCAGAGCTTGACTCTTGTTCATATGGTTTCACATGAGAGACCTAGAGTTGGGGGTTCCCTCAATAGGACAGCCTCTTTGCTCTCATGTTTGCAGCTCTGTTCTTTAGCCTTACTGTCTATGTGATATACATCCTCTGCCAGGGCTTCTGCGTGGGACTTGGGCTTCTCACAGCCTGGTGACCTTAGGTTAGTTGTCTTCTAGGAAAACAGACAAAATCTGCTATCCCTCTTCAAAAGTATCTAAGATCCTTTTGAAGGAGTATCTCTCAAGTACTCTACTGGTCAGAGCATCCCATACCAGGTGTCTTAGTCACATTTCTGTCACTGAAGCAAAATATCTGACACCTCCCACTTAAAGAGGACAGGTTTATTTGTCTTAAAGTTTCCATAGATTTCAATCCAAAATCAGCTTGCTCCAAGAAGGAAACATCATGATGGAGGGCTGAGGAGATGGCTCAGTGGAATAAGTGCTTCCCTAGCAAGCCCAAGGGCCTGAGTTCAATCTGCAGACCAAAAAAAAAAAAAAAAACCAAGGAAAGAAAGAAAAAGAAAGAAAGAAAGAAAGATCATAATGGAAATGCATGCCACAAGAAAGCTGTTCAAACCATGGCAGGTAGGCTACCAAAAGAGAAAGGAGGAGCCAGGAACAAGAATATATTTTCCATGTTATGCTCGTACTAACCTGCCTTTGTCTAGCATGTCATTTGAGAATTCGTCAAGAATGAATTCACTGGGCTGGGGAAATAGCTTCATGGTCTAAATGCTTGCTTGGCAAGTGCAAAGACCCAGGTTCAATCCTCAATCATGGCAAAACCGGGTGTCATGTTGCACACCTGTAATCCCAGTGCTGGGAAGGCTGAGGCAGGAACATCACTGTAAGTCCAAGCTGTGTGGCAAATAATCAGAAGAAAATCAAATATTTCATGGCTATCCTTCTTCTGGCATTGAGGAGTCTCATATCTGATAGAGACAAGGGTAGAAAATTCCCCTGAGAAAATAATAAAGAAGCTCCTAGTTCTCCCCTAAAATTAGTTACTCTTGTCTTTCAGAAGGGAAATCTGACACAAGACATGTCATGAAATTCCAAAAGAAAGTGCCAAACTCGTTTTCTTTCTGAAATTGACCCAAAATCTAGCTCAGCTGACTTAATATCCTCTTAGCTAACCTCTGGCAATTCCCTAAGTCAGAAGAGTAGATAGAATGTTTTTAAACTGTAGCTGTTAGGAGAAACATGCTGCTTCACATAAGATGGGCATACAGTGAGGAAATCTTCCTTGCTGCATGAGAGCAAACAGAAAGAAAGAAGTCACCCAAAGATGACCAAATGGGAAGAAGTAGCATGTAAATCAAGCAACCCTCCTCCTGGAAAAGAAAGCAGCAAAAGCATACATACAAAATATGCATGGAAAATAAGATGTTTTCCACAGACATCTACACTTCAGGAACTAACTGTCTCTGGAGGAGCATACAGTTTAACAGCTGAATCCTTTCTATGCTATGGGTCAGTGGAGTCAGACAGTAAATTGCTGAGAGGCGAGGAGGTAATGAAGCTAGTAGATGAAGACAGCAGTTCTGAAAGCATAGGGAACAAACACAAGCAAAGACGGTGAAGCCCAACGGGACAACCAGAAGCAGAAAGATGTCCAGATCTTGGCTCAGCAAGTAAGGAAGGGACTGATGATGGAGACTAGCAAGAACTGGGGCTGGAGGGCGAGGGTCACCCTGCAGGGAATGTGGCATCCGGGAAACTCAGCCTCCACTCACAGAGGGGAAAGGGAGAGAGTGCCAGTGACCAAGGTCTCAAGGTCTCCCTCTTCTACTCTCCAGCTGGTGCTGCACGTGGTTGAGTACAACCAGAGAGAGAAACCAGGAGGTCCAGGCTTCAGCCTTATGCAGCTCAAAGCACAATGGGCAAGTGTGGTGGTTCAACCAAAAGGTACCATGTTGATGAAACAACTCTCAGTAACAAAGTTTGAATTAATTTCTGTATTATCTGAATATATGCAAATGGATACCACACATTAGATGAATAATTTTGGCAATATCATTCTCTTCCCCCAATATTATTCTCTTCCCCCTTTACATACTGAGATTTTAAAAGTCTAAATCCATTAGATTCCTTCCCTTAAACAATGTCCATAAAAAAGTTATTTAATGTGATAGAACTAATAAGCTTATTGAGCCAAGTAAACATGGTTGATTATTAACCCACTGACCCAAAAGATAGGTTTTTAAATAGCACTTTTTGAAGAAAATGAGAAATATTAAAGCAACTGAAGATATGCTAAAAGACTGCATGATTCACTTATATGTACAATTTCAAAATATCAAACTCGTAGAAGCAGAGTAAAATGGTGGTTACCAACACCTGCCTAGGTGCTGGGAAACTGAAGAAAAGTGGTCACAGCACACCAAATTTTAGTTATACAGAAGAAATAAGTTCATAAGATCTACTTGTTGCATAACTGTGTGTGGTCTGTTTGAAAATGACTAAGTAGATTTTAAGTGCTTCAGCCACAAAAAACAAGTATGTGAGGTGACAGTTGTATTTTATAGCTTGCTTCACTATGCACATACAATGTCAACATGCAAAATTTTTATTATTTATTATTTTTTTCAAAATTTTTATTTTTTAATTAAGAAATGTTTTAACCATAAACTAATAGATACATTGGACAGAAACAAGCCTAGCAAATAAGAATTGATGGCTCTAAATTGGAAACTTACAAGAGTTCAGAAGATACATTGAAAGATAAAATAAAAGTAATTGTCACTAAAATATAGAAATGATGACAAGTTAAGGTTGAAATAAATATATAACTAAGGAAAAATTATTTCAAATTCCTAAGCCTCATAGTTTATACTGAAATCAACAATGAAAATGTTTTACAGGGAGAAAAATAAATCACAGACAAAGGAAGGCAAAATACCAGGAAAGACTCAGACATCTTCAGATCAATATTAAATATCATTTCTAACATGTTTCTATTAAAATAGAATGATGCCTACAAAATTTCAAAATGAAAAGGTTTAAGCAAAGAATATGATTAAATTAATGATAAGGTTTTCCAATAGACTAGCAGTCACCCTCTTCAACCCTGGATAACTGATTTTAAGATTTTATTTCTAGCAGCAATGTTCCCATCAGCCCAATATTGGAAGCGTGATGGCCTAAGGAAATCATGACCCTGTTAGCCATCAATGTAGCAGTTATCCAAGGCCTACTTCTGACTACTGAGACTTGCAAAACAATTTAATTGATCTTTCAAGGAAGTATTTTTCCCCACAAAGACTGGTAAGAAAAACATCTTTACAAAACCATTTCTGCCTTGGTGGCTATGGAGTGAGAGTTCAGATAGGTAGAGCTAAAGCAGCCATCTTGAGACTAAGAGGGAGCACCTCAACATTAAAGGATGGCAGAACACAAGGCCCAGAAAAGCTCTGAAATTTAACCACTTTTTAAAAACATGCACAGCAGTAGCAGGGCTGCCTGCTTCTGGGTTTCTTGTTAAGTAACTCACAAGAGACTAGGTATCTTAAGTATTAGTTTGCTATTCCATTTGCTTGCCTGTGTATTCTAAGAACATTCTTCCCACTAACAAATTCTTTTCATCGCAATTAAACCCTAGTTCACTGTGTAGTTTTTTTGTTGGCATCTCTGTAATGCTTCAAAGAGCTCAGCGGCTTAGTATATGGAAATAGCTGCTAAATGAATAACAGTGAAAAGTAAAGTGAACAAGGCTGGGGATATAGCTTGCTAGTCAAAGTGCCTGCCTGGCAAACGCAAGGTCCCATATTTGATCCCCAATACCACAAGCAATGCCAGAACCCCAGACATGCCTTGCTACCCACTGAGACTGGGTATGGTGGAATACGCTTGTAATCCCAGAGCTGGGGAGGCTGAAAACAGAAGGATCACTGTGAATCCAAGCTGTGTAGGAAGACCCTGTATCAACAATGACAACAACAACAACAACAAAAAGTAATAATAGAAAAGGAAAAGTGAACAAATACGTTATTTCTAGGAGTCTAAACAGTAACACCAGCTCAACAACAGAACTGTCTTGATATTTCATTGAATTGAACTCTCTAAAAACAAACAAAAATTAAGTCTGAGTTACTCATTTAAAATTGACTACATAGCCAAGTGTGGTGGTGCATCCCTTTAATCCCAACACTCTGAAGAGTAGGGCAAGAGATCACAACATTGAGCCCAGTAGGGGCTACTTATCAACTTGCAAGACATTGTCTCTAAATAAAAATAAATTTAAAAGGATGGGAGATACAGCTCAGTGGGAAAGCCATGGGTGCAATCCAATTCCCAGAGCCACAAAATTAATTCACTACAATCCACTGTTTACAGCCCATTACATGGGTCCAGCATATATAAGAAAATTGGGAGCGATGAGTTAAGAGTGTCCTGGCCATGCCTTCCTGATCACATGGATTAGGTCATGCAGGTCAAATGCAACAGCACTGCATGTTTTTAGGCATTCCATGGGAGTGACAAGTCAACACCATTTCTATGTTTTAGTGAAAAAGAACCATTCTGAGGCATAAATTAGATAGATAGATAGATAGATAGATAGATAGATAGATAGATAGATAGATAGATGGATGGATGGATGGATGGATGGATGGATGGATGGATGGA
>NW_004524680.1:8434694-8461997 GCF_000260255.1 Octodon degus | reverse complement strand
GATGGATGGATGGATGGATGGATGGATGGATGGATGGATGGATGGATAGATAGATGATAGATAGATAAGGTTTGATGTCATATTTCTTGATTCTTAAAATGAAAACAAAGCCCAAGAAAATGTGGCCCTATGACATAGAGCTGGATTAAATCTAGTTCATCTAATTTAATTTTTATATAACTAAACCATTCTTCCTTTGAATTGATTGACCTCAATTCCAGAAATGTTATTTGCTCAGAACAGAGAAATACACAGAAATTCCAGGAAAATTATCTTCTAATGTATCTTCTCAGATATCCTCTGTTGTCTAGAAGTTCCCAAATATAGTGTCAACTCTCTGGTGTCTCTCCAAGAGCTGAGAGATGTGTCACAGTAATTTGAGGTTAATAACCATTAAAGAACTAATGTACTTTAAATGATGTACTTTATAAATAACTTAGAGAAAATCCAAGGTTACCTCTGAGAAAGCATGCCTCCTGCTCGCATGGCAATGTATCTTCTTAAGTGCTATGCTGGATATCACCCACTCCTGGCCCTCACTGTATGCCTTTTCTCCTTTCCCTGACTCCATACTCCTCCATGTGTGTTTTGCTGCTCATCCCAGCAAGAAGTAGTCTATCCACTTGCTCTTTCTGCCTTGGTCCCAGGACCTGAGTTACCTTGTGAATCACTTGTGACCTCTATAATGTGGCAGCAGTAAATTTGGAGAGTTTGGACCCTAAGGGGAAGAGGTCTTGCAGCTTCTGAACTCTGGAAATCCTGAAGCCACCATCCGAGGAAGCCTGGGCTGGCTTTTTTGGGAATAGGTGACTGAGTGGAGAGAGATGCCCAGGCCAGGAGCCACTTGGCACCCATGCCTGAAGCCATCTTACACCACCCTTCTCCAGGAGAAGGAGCAGATGAGTAAGACCACAGAGGCAAACTCAGGAGAAGCCAGTTAAACTACATACATGAGCACATTCCAAGTCCTGGAACCATAGAACCTTAAATTCAAAGAAAATTCTACACTAGTTGTAGCCAATTCAGTGGCCTTGGCATGTGGGTATATTCCTTCAACAGAAAGTGCAGGTGGCAATATCTGGTCCTTCCTAGTCTTTGCAAAAGGCACAATGCCTTGTGTATCTCTTCAGATTTTACAGAACATATATCCCTCACTTGGGTAATCTACTTTGAGAACAATAAAGTCAATAAAGAGAAATTCTTGCAGTGACCAAAACTTCAAACAATGAGTCTTTAGCTATGACATGTGCATGAGGTAAACATATATACATGAGGTAAACAAAGAACATATACACAAGGTAAACAATAGTAGTGAATGCGTATATTTAAAGAAATATGACAGTGCAAAACAAATTACTATTAATCCTCTTGCTTTCTTTTTTCTTTTCTTTTCTTTTTTTTCTTTTTTCTTTTTTTTTTTTTATATTTTAGGGTAGGGTCTACAGGGTGTTCAGTGTCTCACTACTAGATTGAACTCGTAGTGATCCGCATGTTTACAGCCTCCCAAGAGCTGGGATTACAGGCGTACTCCACCACACCCAGTCTCAATTGACATCTCAGCGCACCCCTGGGGTGAGGCCAGGACAGCAGTCCCAGGGATCAAGCCCCTGGCCCCTGTGCCTGCTTGCAGGTGCTATAATCCTCGAAGTTAATTTGGCCAGCCCTAATCCCCTAACTTTGAACACACTTATCCCTCATTCTTTCACTTTCTGAAGCAGTTCTGAAAATCCTCTTTTATGTCTTTAATTGTGCGGCCCTGACTTCCTTGATGTCCTAAGTCAATTCAAAATGTTTTCCTTTCAGGGTTATTTTAACTTGGGGGAAAGCCCAGAGATCAGGCAGTACCAGGTCCAGGGAATAAGGTGAGTGAAGATACCCTGTCATGTTTTGCAAGTCTGCCTATGTGCTAGGTGGCATCAGCAACAGTATCACACCTCAGAAGGACACATACCTATTACATTTATTTTCCTAAAAGTACATGTGTGTCATCAGAAGGTGGTGTTTACACTGGCTCATGTACGTAGACTAAAAGCTTGGTTGGAAAGGCAAGGACTTCAAAGTGAAATGACTACAAAGTGGTATCAGAGAGAGGAGGGAAGAGCTACATGGGGAAACCCCTCTGACTGGCTAGGACTGGCTCAAGTAGTCCTGGTGGTTATGTCCTGAAGAGCAGCTTTCGAAGTTCTCAGGAGAATCTTGGGAGTGGGCTGGATGCAGTGACTGATGCTGTGAGCACCAGTACATTTCTCTTTCAGTGACCTCTGTCCCTGCCCAATGCCCAGTGAACAAAGGGTGTGGGCAGCACTGGAAGTTATTGGTGGGCTTCTCAGGAACCTGTACTTTTAGCCACTAAAGCCAGTCTGGTTGCAGGTGTTTCTCATAGACAGACATGTCTCCTCAGACTCTGGCTAGTTAGTATATCTCTTATCATTCCTTACTGCTCTCCCAGCCAATGGGGGAACCATATCACTCCAGAGTGCCTGCCTCCCTAACTAGATAGGATCCTTGCTCCCGGAAAGAACCCTGACTCGGGCAGGTGTACTGCATCCTAACTTCTAGATGGGCTCAGCCAACGTGGACTGGCTGAGGAGACCTAGAAGAAGAGGTGGTCAGAGAGCTGTGTCCCCTGTCCTCCCCACCATCACCAAGTTTCCCTAAGGAAGCTCTGTCCATCCATCCATGCTCACAGCTCCACGGGTCAGCCCTCACTCTGAACCCCTTCTCCTGGCATAACTCTTTCTCCTCACCCCTTCATGGCCTGAGATGACCGAATTCTCACTTTATTCTTAGCCTCAGTGACTATACTATCACTTTTATTTTTCCTCCATTCTCCCTCTGTAAATATTTACTTTGGTAAATATCTCCTCAGATAAGCTTCATATACCTAAATCTAAGTGTCAAAGTTATAAAATTCTTACAAGGAAACTTAAGAGTAAATCTTCATGACTTTTAGTTAAGCAAGGTTTCTTAGGTCTGATAATAAAAGCCCAAGGAAAAAAAATACATGAAAGTTGGGCCTCAGTTTTAAACTGGCGCACCACTTCAAAGGATAATATTTTAGAAACAAAAAGATAAGAATGGAAGATGCATTTGATAACAACCTAGATTGTAGAATTTACATTTAAACACTCAGTATTCAACCATAATAACAAAATTAAAATAAATATTTGAATAGTTATTTATCTAAATAACGTATGTAGTTGGTCATTATGTACATGAGAAACACAATGTCACTAGCCACTGGGGGACTGAAAAAGAAAACCACAGTGTGACAATAGTCAACCCTTTCTGGGACAGTTAAAATAAAAAATAAGGGCAATGAAAAGCGTCATTGAAGATTTAAAGAAATCAAGATTTTTATACATTGCTGGTGGGAATGTGAAGCTGATAAACTGCTAAACAAAGAGTTACCACAGGATCCAGCCTTCCCCTGATTATTTATCCAAATATAACTCAAATAAATATACTCCAACATACACTCCAAAATGCTCATATATGAATGTTCAGAGAAACAGTGTTCAGAAACATCAAAATACAACCCAAATGTCCATCCCATGAACATAAAAAAACAAAATTGACAAATCCTACAGTGGAATATTGGGAATATGAAAGTATTGATATGTTTGCAATATTATGCTAAGTAAAAGAATCCAGACATACAAAATCCCACAACTTATGCTTTCATTGATATGCAACGTTCATGGGTTAGCGAGATTGCTCAGTGAACTAAGTGCCTGCTTAGGAAGCACAGGGACCAGGGTTCAGTCGCCCCAGTCCAGCATGCAGCACCGGCCCCACCGCCCGGGGTTCTGAACCAGTGATCAAATCTGGGTGTGGTGGCACACGCCTGTAATCCCAGTGCTGGGGAGGCTGAAAACAGGAGGATCACCACAAGTTTGAGCTGTATATTGAGACCTTGTACCAAATACATAAATGAAAAAAATCCTATGATATGCAATGTTCAGAATAGTTCGACACATATGGAAGGATTGCCAGGGAGGACAGCAAGAGGAAAATGGGAAGTGATTGCCAACAGATACCCTCTTTATTTTAGACATGATGAAGATGTTCTATGGTGAAGTAGTGGTAGTGACTTGCAACACTCTTTGAGTATGCTAAAAGCTGATTCGTGCACTTCAGAGGGTGACTTTTAGAGAATGTAAACCGTATTTCAATCAACCTGTTATTAAAAAATTAACTGTGACATCTGCCTCCTGTTAGTACTCTGAGTAATAAACCTTGAAATAACTGATGCCCCAGCCTATTTTATTTTAAAATCTGGACTCATCCAGAGGAGCTGATCTTGAACCTCACAGGGTACATCATAAACGGCGTGAAAGAACAAAGATAACATTAACATTCTCAACTGTGCTCTACAAGCCACTGTAGAAACAATGCATCTTAGTAATGCCACCCAGTCACAGGGAAACTTCCAGCCACAGGCCTTGGGAGAGCCCCGCTCCATCTTGAATCCATCGGAAAACCAGAGATGGTGGATAGGAAGTCAATATCCGAGAGCAGAGGAGCTGAATCAAACATGATTGATGGGATGCCACAGTTGAATGTAGCATTGTAAACTAAGAATGAGAAATTTATAGTTTCTGGTTTTTCCTCCTGATAAATAAAAATTAAACCCATCCGTTGCCTGAAGAAATAAGGTGCAGGAGGGGCTGAAGTTTGAAGCAGAAGCTGTGTGATCACGTTTGTTCGTGGCTCCCCATCAGTGGTGGCCTGGGGGTAACCTGGGGACAGGGATGCCATCTCATGTCTGCCAGTCATAAGCGCTGGGTGAGCTTGGCAAGGCCAGGTTCTTTCTGAAGCTCAGTCTCCTTATCTGTCAGATGTGGTTACACAGTAATCAGTTTTCAGTTGCTATAAAAGAAATACTACAGTTTGGTAACCTATAAAGAAAAGAGACTTATTTTACTTGGAGGCTGAGAGTCTGAATAATACCTCTGGAAAGAGACTCAGGGCTGCATTACCTTAGAGCAGATGACATGACAATGACAATGACAGGAGCACCTGTGAAAGAGAGAGCCCCTCACCAGACAGGAAACCAGCCAGCATGGGAGTGGGAAGTGCTGGGAACTTCCACTAGGCCCCACTTTTTAGATCTTAAAGGTCCCGCAACCCCTCAGTATTTCTAAGAGGTAGGGCAAGTTTCCAGCACAGGGATCTCAGGGGACATGCTCAACCATGTCCAAACCATAGCAGATAGAAAACTATGACTATAAGACCACTGCAAGGCTACATGGAAAAAAACAATTTTAAATAAAATGTGTGTGTGTGTGTGTGTGTGTGTGTGTGTGTGTGTGTGTAAGAGAGAGAAACAGAGAAAAAGAAAGAGAGGCTATAATATGATATAATAACATATGACTCTACACTTCTCATTTCTAGCCCTCTCAAATGTTTATGTTAAACAAACTAGGTCAATCATTCCTAAATCACATGTGCATTTGAGTCACCCAGAAACTTGTTTTAAAATAGAGACCCTTGAGTTCAATCCCTGGTACTGTAAAAAAGAAAGAAAAGAAAAAGAAAAATAGAGATACTTGGCACCAAACCCATGTCTACTGGCCTGGAATGTGGAGAGCAGGAACAGGGAACTCGGGCTTTCAAAGAAGCACATGAGGGTATTTTCATCCTCAGACTGTTCCATGGACCGAGCTTGGAAGCTGCTGTAGGAGATGCCCTCCAGGTGCCCATAGCCTGAATGACTCTGGCTTCATGCCTTGTCAAGTGTCACCCTCTGGAGGTCAGCGCCTGTCTATTTTCAGAGGCACCTCCCGGCCTCTGGCAGAGCCTGTGCTGATCTCACTGGATGCTTCTTCCTCTCCATCTCTCTGCTTCCTAATCTAATTATCATGACGACCAGATGGGACAGGCTCGCTGGCAAACCCATTTAAATGTTTCCAAAGGCACCTCTCAGTAGTCAGGTCCCCTGGAACTTGCCTCCTCCTCTCCCTGACCCAGTGCTTTGGCTCCTGATGATCTCACTGGGCCAGTTAGCCATGAAGCCACCTTCTGCCAAAATAATCAGATTAGGCACTGAAGAGCAGCTATGGTCTGTCACATTCAAATCCATATTCACAAAAAAGATGCTCTTAGCATACTAGCGGGGCTCCTGGAATACGATGCCATCTTCTTTCTACAGCCTACTTCTGAATACTTTGGCCTGTACCTGCCTCCCACACATTTGAAAATGGAATGGATATAAAGGGTTCTATTTTAGTCATTTTCATGCTCCTGTAACAGAATATGACCGACTATGTGATTTATAATGAATGGAAGTTTATCTTGCCCAAGGCTTTGGAGACTGGGAGGTCCAAGGGCATTTTGCTTGGATGTGGTGAGGGCCTTCCTGCTGCATATTCCCATGGCTGGGACAGGGGGCAGAATCAAACTCACAGCCCCAAGCCCTTTATAACTGGCACAAAACTGTCCATGCAGGTGGAGCCCTTGTGGTCTAATCACTGGTGTACTGGGGATTGTTTCCAGTCTTTTGGAGATGAGTTCAGACTATAGCGGTATCTTCCCTGAAAACACAGCATGTGTGCATGATTGAGTCATAATCCCTGGAGCTCATCATCCATGGAGAATACTCCTGACATGCAGTCCACCCGGTGCCTTTGTCAGCTGACACACTCTCATCAGATCCTGTTACTTACCAGGCGTATAATTTCTGTTCCCTTCTAGACCTTTCCCTGTAAAGGTATTTTCTTTATTCATTCTAAAATAGTGTGCTTCCCTCTTTTCACTCAACAGTGTCTCCTCACAGTCTTATCCCCAACTCTGTGAGCTCTTGTGCCCCCGTTAGAAGACTCTGGAAGAGGCACAGTGATACAGGAATAAGCAAAGCTGTTCATTCTAATGCCTGAGCCAAGGGAGACAGGAAGCTGACTCCGCCAAAGGACCGGAGAGTGTGGTGTACCAATGTGCCTGGAGTAGACAAGGACTGGATCTTTTTGATCCGGTCATTGGCAAAGGCAGAGTGCTAGCAGTGTCCTTGCTCTTCATCATGTGCCTCATCATGCCACATGTGACTCCATGTCACCTTGCCTCCACCTAGGGTGTGTGCTGTACTATGATGAACCCAAGGTAACCGAAAATTTGTTAGTGGCCATCCTACACATATACATCTGGCTCACATTTAGGGGAGTGGTTAACATCGTTCTCCAATAAGACAGTGGGTTGTTCTATCCCAGAGGGTC
This sequence comes from Octodon degus, assembly GCF_000260255.1. NCBI lineage: Eukaryota > Metazoa > Chordata > Mammalia > Rodentia > Octodontidae > Octodon > Octodon degus. Next base: position 8,454,786 of record NW_004524680.1, on the reverse strand, counting down.
TGATTAATAAATATTTGTGGTGTTTTTCTTGGTTCCAACACCCTGGTACTTGCTAACGCCCCAACCACTGATTCTTCAGTTCCACCTCCTGGTACTTTCACTGACCACCGCAGATGTTAGCAGCTATCTCAGTTTTCTCCTGGCACCAATGACCCTGCTGATTACTTTTAATGCTGTATCCTGCCCATAGTGTGCATTTTTCTTGCCTCTAATAGATGTTTAAATTGCTCTTCTCCATTTTAAAGCAAATAAGGCTTCTCTAGCATACAGACTTTAGAGATCATCATAGACAATATTGATCACAAAAAGATTTAGGAAAAAGCAAAAAATATTCTAAGATGCCACTAAGAGGAGAGCAAATCATGCTAACAAACAGGCAAGCCGCAAGACCTCACTGCCTGGCAGGGAGATGCGCAGTCCTTAGAATGACCTGATTAGGGCCACCACCATCTGGCCCTCGCTGCCACTTCAAGCACCATGAGTGCTTGCCTGCAAAGCCTCCCCAGGTCATTTGTGATTTCCTGAACAGGCTGCCGTCTTTTCTCCTGTTATTTCCTGTCTGCAGCGCTCAGCTTTCCTCTCCCTTTATTGCAAGCTCAGATTCCCACTGGGAGATCCACGAAGCACATTTGCATATTAAAGGCTTAAAGAGGAGCTACAGGAAAAGGGATAGATTCAATTTCCATTCACGTATTCATCTATTTCTTCCTGCAGCAACTTTTCTTTCACACAATCCTACCTCACTGCAGCAGCTCAGGGAACCTGGCTCCTCCCTCCACGGGATTTGCAAGCTCGCTGGAGATACACAGCTCAAAGTCTGTGACAAGGACCAGTCTTATGGTCTCCTAGCAGCAGTGTAACAACCATCCAATACTACAAATTCCCTAGATCTGTAGTGTCATGGACTAGATGGGCAATCCGTTGCTATTGGCCTGCAGATTTAACTACCCTCTCTGTTCTGGGGGCTTGCTTCACTCCTCCCCATCACCTCCATCAGCCCTGCCCCAGGTGGGGCTCATCTGATCATCTCTTCTATGCTAGACATTTGTTGGGGGGTCATGTGACCCAAACACAGCCAATCAGAATACATTACTGAGATGAAGGCTGGAAGCTAGCAAGCCTATCTTATTTCACACCACAGCAGAACACTGTTTTTTTTTTTTTTTTTAGTTAAATCACTTTGACTTAGGGTTCTGGCACTTGAAAGTAAGTTTTATGACAAATATATAAACAGTTTAGCCATCACAGAAGCCCTGATTCCATTAAAAGACACCACACCCCTTGGGCTTTTCTACCTCTCTCAGTTCCCCTTCTTACTCATAACCAAGAGAGGTGTTTTTCTTGCCTTGAAAAATACACTTAAGGGCATGTGCTGGCAGCTCTTCTTCAACCAACAACTTTCTTTGCCCAGATCTTCTTATAGTGAGCTGCTTCATATTCAAGTGCAAGTTCACAAGTCACTTTCAAGGAAGGGTCTCCCCACCACCCGTCTGCTGGAGTTTTCTGTGATTCTTAGGGCTCTGGCCCTCCCCAGGGCCTGAGAGGGCCTGCTCATGCTTGATGCACCTTCTAGAAGGTAAGCTCCAGGAAAGTGGGTATCGCATACATGGGTTCTCAGCTAGGCCCCCAACATCCAGGAGGGTTACTGGCATTAGGCATGAAGTCACTTAGTGCCAGCCAGATGAATGCATGAACAATGTAGCAGATTAACATAAAGCAATTAACATAAAGCAAAGGGCTCAGACTTTGAAACAGGTGATCCAGCTTAGATAGAGCTACTGTAGCAGAATGCCATAGGCTGCATGGCTGAAGGTGCATTTCTCAGAGTTGTAGAGGCTGAAAGTGCAAGACAAGGTGCCAGCCTGATCAGAGAGTGGTGCCCCAGGGTGTCCCTTGTGTGATCCACTCCTCCTTAATCACCTCCCAAAGCCCCGAACTCTTAACACTGTTACGTCAGGGATTAGGTTGAACATTTGAATGGGGAGGGTGCAAAAGCTCTCACTACACTGCATGAAATAAAATCACATACAAGGTCACTGAGAACTCTACTTTTCCTAAGACTTAGTATGAGCAATGGCTGGAGGGGGTGGGGCTACAAATGCACAGCACAATGTCTTTGTGTTTTACTTGTATTTTTTATTTTACCTAAAACAAGACTGCCATAGGTAGATGTTTTGTGACAGCTAGTGTTGGCCACAGGATGATAATTATGCTCATAGCAGCTAGGTTATTAAGCAATACTGTATTCCAGACATGGTGCTAATAGCTTTACTGTGTTAATTAATGCAGCTCTCACCATGACTATTAGGTAGATAATACTATTCCAGTTATTGTCGTGGAAAAGGGAAGCTGCACTTTAGAGATTCTGAGATCAATTAGAAATGGCAAGCTTGGGAATGGGGCCACAATCTACAAGGATATACTGGGTGGGGGTTATCACACAGCTGGGCTGTGGGCTGGACCAGGTGACCTCTAAGGACACTGTAGAACTCCAGGGTACTGAGGATCTCAGCATTGACCAGCTGCCGTTTCTAACCTATTTCTCTAGAGTGGCCATGCTGCCTTTTGGCCACTATTTCATGGGCTCATCCAGGCACCTCTGAGCAGGAAGGCTTGGATAAGTCCAAGATATCCTATTACTGGGGGAGACTGGTTGGAGAGGTACTCCACCTGTGAGCTCTCAACTCAGCATGGCCTAAATTTGAACCAGGCTTACCTCTAGTTAGCTTAATTAACTTTGCAAAGGTTTTTAACCCACTCTTTGCCTTAGTTTCCTCAAGACAAGGGGACATAGAAAGCTTCTGTCTTCATTGGACCTGTGTGAGGATTATACGAGTCACCAGAACTGGAGCCCTTGGATGAATGTCTGCTCATAATGGTGTCAGGGATAGAAATTCCCAACCTGCTAGATACCTAGTAGAAGTCTGTGTTCTCAGAGAATGTATTTTAGGAACAACAAATATTAAGAGTAATATGTATTTATTGGGGGAAAACAAAGCTTCTGTCCCAGAGAAATAGAAGGGGTCTAGAGTGGGTTGCCAAGAGACCTGCCTTTTCTAGGATTTTTATAGTGCAAATCTACAAGACAAGGAGGATCCAAGGTGGGAAGCATGGGCAATTGCAAGGTGGGCATTAGATAAAACTATGGTCAACCAATAAGATTAGGAACATAATTCATCAGGTAAAATTGATTAAATTGGGGTCAACTAGGAAAACAAGTGGCTAGCAAGTGGGCATGAATACAGAACTGGGTTTTTTCTTGTAGGAGGTTGGGTTAATGGCTCTTCCTGGCTTCCTTGAATGATAGGTAACAATTTAGAATATCAATCCCTGGTGTTTATCCTTCGGGAGGCTGGTGGGTGCCTTTATCTTACCTCCTATCTTGAGGTCTGACCCACACCACGCATGCAAGGCGTCTCACCATGGCTCCTTGGAAGGCCTAGCCCTGTATGACTTCCTATAATATTTCTATACAGCTCAAGTAACTATAGCAATAGTGAGCATTCTGCAAATATTCACCATTTTGAACAAGCCTACATGTTTATGGAGGGAAAGTGAGTCAGAATTAGTACAATCTTCCAAATTAACTGACCCTTTTGGGTGAAGACAAAGTAAGTCAGGACTGACTCAGGGCTTTTCCCAATGCTTACATTTCTGCGTGTCTGTGTGCGTCAAGGGTCTCCTGGTAATTGGACCCTGAGCGTTGGGACTGAGCTGGAGCCCCAGTTCTTTTGTAAATTTGGACAGGGGCTCACTAAATTGCCTAGCCTAGGCTCCCATTTGTTATTCTTCCCAGAGTGCTGCACTTCTTTTCCAGGATTTATTGAGGAAAACAAAGAATCTTACTGAGCATGGAGACCACTCCTGCCCCCCATTTATAATCTATTTACATCTATTTAAACACTGTCTCACCGAGTGGATTACAGTTATTAGCCTGATGAATGCAGACAGAGAAAATTGTGATCAACAAAACCTGTTCCTACAAGAGAGGGAAACGTGCTGTGTGGAGTTGGGATGAAAGCTAGGGAAGTCTCCTGGAGTACAGATGTGTTTCCAAAGTTTCCCTGTAGGGCAGGCCAAATAGCTCAGCAGATTAAAGCGCCTGCAAATAGGCACAGGGGCCAGGGCTTAGATGATCCCAGGGCCTGCCATGGCGGACCCCTACCCCACCCCCGGGGATACACCGAGCCGGAGTTTGAGACTGGGTGTGCTGGCATGCTCTTGTAATCCCAGCACATGAGAAGCTGTAAACAGGAGACCCTGAACACCCTGTAGACCCTTCCTTAAAATACAGAAAAGATATACAAAAAAATACAAAGAATCAAAGGCTCCCTGTAAACTACTTGCTATGAATGACTTCCTTGGTTCAGTAGTGGCCATTGGTTAACAGAACAGCAGCTGATTGCACAGGGACAGGGGGAGTGCCCGAGCAGATCACAGTTTGCATAATAGAAAATGACACTTTAACAATGGAATTGGGGTGGGATTTACAAAAGAGGGAGGATAGGGCAGCTTGAGGTTTCCAGTGAGCTAGTAAAAAGTACAGAAGAAACTCCAAGTGCAAGCCAGCCTCGCAAAGGCCCACACACCACAGGAAGAATCACACCTTCATCTACTGCTCTGAGAGTGGGATGTAAAGAACAGCGACAAAAAAAACCCTAGTGTTGGGGTGCAGGAGGGTGTCTTTCAAGACAATTTCATTCTCCATACAGGAAAGATTTGTTTTGATTCAAGCAAATGTTCAAGAAAAATGGGAGTTTCTGCTTGGTAAATTGCTGTTTTCTAGCAATGGAGGTATCTCAGCAAGATGGAAAGCTCCTTAATTGACCTAGTTGGAGAAGAAAATTGATTCATGGTTGTCAGCTGCATGCTAAGCATCTGTAAAACTCTGTCCTCATTCTCCTTACTAAAACCTCAAGTAAGGTCTTGCTGTGTGTAGATAATTTTAATCCCAGATGAAATGAACTGAACTCTATGTGTGGGCCAGCTATGGGGTGGAAACCAGGACCATGCAGGTGAACAGAAATGGCCCAAGGAGAGAAGGGTATTATGTGCTAAATTGTGCCCCTAAATTCTTAAGATAAAGCCCAGCCACCAGACCTCGAAATTGACTATGTTTGAAGATAGGGCATGTAAAGAGGCAAAATTTTACAATAAGGTATTAGAGAGCCTCCAACCTATTCCTGGATGTCAGAGATGAGGCAGCCACAAGGTGACAAATTCATCTCATTCAACTGCAATTCCAAACTCCCTCCTTATTACCCTCAAATTAGGTTAACCAAGACTTGTCTAGTCTAATTAGTAAAACCATCCTTAAAAGGTGAACAAGCGTGATTTGAAATGGGCATCGCTTGGCATCCTTACCAACTCATTGGCCCAGGAAATGATTCACCACCAGCGTCTTCCCCCACGAGCCAGAGACACGCTGGGAGTGACCTGGAGCCTGGGCTCAGGCTGCCAATGTACAGAGCAGTGAAGTGAAAAGCGCCATCTGTGAAATGGAAGGAGCGCACCTGAGCAGCACCTGGAGAAGGCATCCTGTCTCAGAACAGCAGAGCCAAGCCATGGAAGGTGAGGCCCTTGGATGGTCACACTCCAGCACTCAGCAAACAATGGAGTGGACGGTGCTGGGTTAGAGCCCTCAGCTGCTGGCTCTGCTTGGCATATTGGAACGGCAGGAGGGGCAGGTGGTACCCTCTGTGTCTGTCTCATTCCTTGGCTACCAGCCCTCCAACCCCAAGCTTCAAGTTATTCCAAATCATCATCATCAGGTTGCTGCCAAGAAAGGAAGGAAAGATGGTGGGCCATGAGCCATGTTAGAGCCCATAGAGAGACTGGCAAGTACAGGAGCTATGGACAAGTCACGAAGAATTTTGACTAGATTCAGCAAAATTATCAGAATGTATGACCCAGGATCAAGGACATCGGAAAATGCCTACACGTGCCAAGAGGGAAAGACAAGCAAAAGGATAGATGTCGAGGCATCTCAGGAGGACAGGATAGGCTGCCTGATGAAACCAGAGAAAATGCTAAACAATACATTTAAGAGATATATAAATTTTGACTTTCAAATGTATGCAAATATGGAAAAGAAGCTAATAAAGGAATGAATAGCAAAGGGTCTGTGAGAACTAACTTTAATTAAATTGCTCCATTAAGTATTTCTTAATGACATCTCTGGAGTGCCTGAACATTTACTATTTAGTCTATTAAAACATTCTCCTCTCCTAAGAGCAACAAAAGGGATGAAATGCCTTGACAAGCTTAAAATAAATTAGCACAGCTTATTGGAAAACAAACAAAATAATGAAAATCAAAAATACTACCTCCCCACAGACTAAAATCTGACAAAAGTTTATTGAAGGGCAAAAACAGATTTGAATAAATGGAAAGCAGTTCTATGTCCCCAGTCAAGCATACTCAATATTATAGAATTGTCAGTTGTTTTCAAATTAAGTTATGTTTATATAACCCCAACCTAAATCTTTATTGGGGATTGAACTCAGGACCTTGCATTTGCCAGGCAGGAGCTGACACCACTGAGCTATGTCCTCAGAATGCCCCAACCTGAATCTTAATGTGATGTGAAACTTTGCAAAGTATTTCTAAAGTTTATTTGAAAAACTTAAGAACGGGGAACTAGTCACAATGTTTTGAAAAAGAACACTGAACAGAACTCACCCTTAGGCTGCAAAGATAGTAAACATAAAATGATTTTAAAATATTGTACTTTTAAATAGATTTTTAAAAAAGAATGAAATAAATAATCCACAAATAGATTCAATGGTGGAATGTCAGAATATTAAAGGCAGTATTTCAAATTAACATGTTAATTAGCAACTTAGAATCTCACCTAAAGTCTATAGAAACCTAATTACAGGTAGAATAAAGCAGCAGATATATTTTAAAATATAATCCTAAAAGTAGTAGAAGACAAAACAATTCCCTATATTTTATAATGTGGTAATGCTAAGGTTTATAATAGTAAAAATGAATAGTTGAAATATTAAAAAGAAATATATTTTCTAATTAAATATTTAGCCTTCTATGCTTTATTTTTATTTTTTTAAATAATTTTATTGAGAAAAAAATAGCAATGAGACAGTTTCAAAACCAATTAGCAGGGCTGGGGAGATGGCTCAGTAGAATAAGTGCTTGCCTGGCAAGCACAAGGGCCTGAGTTCAATCCCCAGTTCTGCAAGAAAAAAAAATTAGTAGGAAGGTCTCAATAACTAATACATTGCATATTGTTATCTTCATAGTGGTATTCATACTACAAAATGCTGACATGATATCCTGTCCAAATACTATTAGTACAAAGTTTTCTTATTGAATTAAGAGAAAGTAGCTGTATATCTATCCTATTTTGTATATACAGATGCGAAATGGTTATTCATTTGTATCTCCTTTTTTGCTTAGTTTCATCAGAGATGGGTATTCCATTGTCATTTAAATATTGTAGGTGCATGAATTCAACAAAATATTCTAATATAGTCCAGTAGTCCATAATAGTAGTGGGTCATCCACAGGACTGGCAATGTCAGAAGTTGTTGACCTGAGCCCTTTACAGTCTAGCATACCAACATGGCTTCACCCCTTATACCTCATTTTTTTACCTTTCTGCTGGATGATAAGGACCAAGATAAAACAAGGCCTATATAACAACAAATGTAACTTTTGTATCTGATAAAGTCAGTCAAGTACCCTCAGGATTCATCCTGAAAACCTGTACTCCACTTTGTAGATCCTTTATCAGTGTCAGCCATGTGGATGAGTCACAGCCATTGCTTGACCAATTTACTCTCTGTGAAAGCCTGAGAGAATGTTTTCTCTCCATGTGACTCTCTTAGGCACACTCTACACCATCGATCACATTCATCTGTTGCCCCATAGTCTCCTTGATCAGAAAACTTGGGACACAACTGAGTTACATAATGTTACAGTAAAGGTTCTCCTATGTTCTGATTCTTCACTGACCTTCAAAGGCTAGCAACAAAATATTACCAGGTAAAAAGAATGCACAAAAAGATTAATATTTTATGTGTAACATGGGAAGAACCCATATATATTAATTAAAAGTATAAAATGAGAAAATTCATGCACTAAGATTATTCCTTTATTCTCTAATTAGTATGGTATTTGAAAATGTGTTTCTACATTGGCAATAAGTTCTACTAGACTGGATATTTTAGAAGCATGTCTAGAAAAATACTCCAGAACAACACAATAGGCCAGAATTTGGACAAGACTGCAAAAGAACCGAAAGGAAAAGCAAAAATAGAGAAATAGAAATATACTTAAAAGCTTCCTGCTGGGGTAGACAGTACACACCCACAGCACTCAGGAGGCTAAGGCAGGAGGATCACCACAAGTTCCAGGCTACTCTGGGCTTTATAGGAAGTTGCAGACCAGTCTGGACTACATAACTAACCCTATCTCTAAATAAATAAATAAATAAATAAATAAATAAATAAATAAATAAATAAAGCTTCTATACAGCAAAAAAATAATATAGTGAAGAGGACTTAATATAATAAAATATTTAAAATATATGCTTCTGACAATGAGTTAATGTTTAAGGTACTTCAAGAACTTAATAGAAAAACATGTATACCGTGCCTGTGGTGTGGATGGGCTAGAAGTATGTTTCATCACTATGATCATTTGGCTTCTATATTTATCCCTTCCCTGGGGTTAAAGGAGGTCATGTAACACAGTGAGGCCTTAACTAACTACACTCAGTGAGCCTTAAACAACACTAAGACTGGTCTCCCTCTTGAATGAAAAAGGAAAATTAATGAGGCAAGCTGTCCTACAAAATTGGATGGCATTAGATATTCTAACAGTAGCACAGGGGGTATTTGTGCAATTATAAAAGTCAAATGTTGTATATATATTCCTGATCTTTCCACTAATGTCTCAATAGCTGATCAAGATATTAAACAACAGATTAATAACATGTCAGATTCTGAAATTCCCTGGACCTTCTCCTTATCCTCTTTCACTAGCTCTATTACTAGCTCTTCCTGGTAGAAGAGTTTGTTGGCTATAATCATAATTATGATGTTGATTTCATTATTTTGTGCATGCATAGTTGTTTCTGTGGCCTTAGTTGTCCCCTCCAGACTTAAGGTTGTATGTCTACCCAAGACAAAACTCTCAGTAGGTACCTATTGAGAGTCTCTCAATAGACCCGTTGTGGTTTATCTCTGACCAAGGATCATAACTTCAACTCTTCATTTTTTTTATTTATTTTATTGAGAAACAAATTAAGGTTAGTAGGACAGTTACAATAATTAATACATTGCATATTGTTGTCTTTGTAGTAGTTATTCATAGTACAAGATACAGCCATGATATCCTGTCTAAACACTATTTGTACAAATCTTTCTTCTCGTTGAATCAAGAGAAAGTAGCTGTATATCTATCCTATTTTGTACATACAGATACAAAATGATCCTTCATTTATATCCCCTTTTTTGTTTAGTTTTGTCAAAGTAAATTCTGTATCATCTCCCTAGTGGAAGAACTCAAAAGAAGAAATAAAAATAGAAAGTTATAACACAATTAAAAAGGAAATCAAGAACTTAAGAATTAAATAACAAATACAGGGCAAGGAGAAAGCTAGGAAACATGACAGGGGCAAAAATCAACCCTTTTCAGCAGGAAGTAGTTAGATCAGTCTTTATCCCTTGACCCTCATAGCAGTTAGAGCTACTTCTTCATAGGTGGGACTATTATACATAGCTAAATTAGGCAGAACTATTATAGGCAGTTAGACAAGGATGGGCCTTCAGAGGTCAACGCAAAAGACAACTGTGACTGGAGGTGCATTCGTTGAAGACCAGACTTCAAGAAAAAGAACTATTCTTACACATACATCTAGGGATGAACAGCAATGATTGATATTCTAAGTAGACATCAATCACCTTGGTCTGGAGACCTAACTTCCTTAACCCATTAGATCTCTATTTAACCAATATTACCTTAGTGACTATACTTGTTGTAATCCTATTGGTTCACCATAGTTTTGTCCCATCTCACACTCAATGATTTGCCATTGGATCAATATGACCTAAAAGACTATACTTGTACTCTTATTTATTGATTATAATTCTGTCCAACCTTAATCCCACCTCACCTGATGGTTTTGCTCAATAAACACCCTTGAGAAGTGGGGTTGCTGGGAAACCCACATTTGGGGTTGCTTTCTGTCCATGTCTGGCAGAAGTTTTTTTTCTCTCAATAAACTCTTCCTTCTATTCAAAAGAATACAAGAACACATGAACCCAGATGCAGTTTAAAAATAAGCAATTGATATATGCACACATTTCTCAAAAAAATATATGAATAGCTAACAGGTATATGAAAACATGCTCCATATCACTAATGATGAGGCTACAAATAAAGACCCCAATGTGCTATCTCCTCAGTCTGGTAGCAAAGACATTATTTTAAAAGACAAGAAAAGATCACCTTTATGTTTTTTAAAGGAAAATGGATGCAACTAGACACCAAACTCATACGTGAAATAAATCAGACCTGCATGTGTAAATATCATATTGCCTCTTAGTGTAAGAAACTGAAAGAGTAAATAAAAATCTGAAAGGTACAATAAATACTATGGAAGGGAACAAAACTGTTTAAAGGGAAGGAATAACAGGAGGGGGGAAAGGAGAAAAAAAAGAAGGGAAAAAGAAAGATCTAGCTATCTTATGCTTTTGTATATATGAAGGAAATGAAATCAGAATGCTGAAGATTTCTCTGTATTCCCATGTTCATTGCAAGACTATCTACAATAGCTAAAAATTGGGGCTGGGGATTTGCCTCAGTGGTAGAATGCTTGCCTAGCAAGCTGGAAGCCCTGGGTTAAGTCCTAAGCACCAAAAAAAGAAAATAAAAATTAAAAATAACTAAAAATTATGTACCACCTAAGTGTACATCACCTGATGAATGGATAAAGAAAATGTGTTTCTTGTAATCCCAGTGCTTGGGAGGCTGAAAACAGGTTCATAGATCCCTATGAGTCTGATTTGTGCAATGAGATCCTGTAGACCCTGTACAAAAATGCATGAAAGAATGAAAGAAAGAAAAAAAGTGTACATAAAAATGGAATACCATTCATTCTTAAAAAGCATAAGACTCTATCATTTTGCAACAATATGGAGAAAACTAGAAGCCATCAAGTTAAGTAAAGTAAGCCAGACACAGACAGAACACAATTTCTATTCCATATAGAATATAAAAAAGTTGATTGTATGGGGTTAAGTATAGAACACTGGTTACCAACATCTGAGAGAGTAGATGTAGGGAAGGATGGAAGAGGATGACCTACTGCTAAAGTTAAACTTAAATAGGACTAGAAAGTTCTGTTGTGATTTTTTTTTCAGTACTAGAGCCAGAGGTTTGAACCCACTAAGATATATTTTCAGCCCATTATTTTTTGAGACAGGTCTTCCTAAATCACTAGGTTGCCCAGGGTAGGCTGGGACATGTGATCCTCCTGCCTTAGCCTCTCCAGTAGCTGAGATTGCAGGTGTGCACCACCATGCCCAGCTATGCTATGTATTTTAAAAATCTAGACAAAAGGGCTTTTAATGGATTCATCATAAAGTAATGGTCAATATTTAAGACTGATGTGGTCTTTTTTTAATTTTATGAGGGGTTTTTTTCTGTATTTTAGGGAAGGGTCTGCAAGGTGTTCAGGGTCTCACTACTAGATTGGACTCATAGTGATTCTCCTGTTTACAGCCTCCCAAATGCTAGGATTACAGGCGTTCACCACCACGCCCAGTCTCAGTCACCATCTCAGTGTTCTCCAGAGGGCAGGGCCAGCAAGGCAGGCCTGTGGATCAAACCTTGGCCTCTGCACATGCTTGCCGGCTCTTTAATTGATGTGCTTAACCTGGTTTAAAAATACAGGAATATATGTATGAAAATACTACATAGTACACCATATAAATATATAACTTTGTATTAATGTGTCAGTTAAAAAGTTTTATCAAAATTTCATGAAAATTGCTGAAAAACAAAAATAAAGCAAGTAAAGATATGTTTATATCCATAATATCTAGTACCAAAGGTCTAGTGTTCTTAAATATATTAATAGAATCAAGTGAGATAGCCAGGAACAACAATCTGATTCAGCAAAGAGGACACTAGAACACATCCTAATCATTCTTGCCTCTTAGAAGTCTGTATTACAAAGGAGGTTTATTTCTGGGCATGGTGGCACATGTGTGTAACCCCAGCACTTGGAGACTTGGGCAGGAATACAAATAAGAGTTTCAGGTCAGCCCGAACTACATAGCACAATCCCATCTCAGAAAAGTGATAGATAGATATAGATAGATAGATGATAGATAGATAGATAGATAGATAGATAGATAGATAACAAAGATAGATCTATGTAACTATTTCATATGTTCAAAGAAAGAATGGTTTTAATCTACATTTACTACATATAAACACCCCACATTTGGTGTCTTATTCATTTACCGATCTTTTGAGTTTGTAGATTTAGAGGTTGGGTGGGACTCAGCTAGAGACCGCTGCTTCTCTGGCCAGGTTCAGCTGAACTTGGTCAAGCCCTGCAGGTGAATCTGCAGTCAGCTCCCAGGAAGCTGATGGCCAGAAGAATCTTCTTCTTCTCCATGTAGACCATCCAGATGCAAATAGCCAGGACCCTGTAGCCAAATGACTCCTCCCCTACTGATGCTGCCATGCTGAGGATTATTGTTTGTATATGATTTTGTTTGTATTTCTTGTCTACATTTTGTTTCTGTTGCTGTGTTAGGGAGCTTAGTAAGAGTAAGCCTTGTCCAACTCCATGTTAAAGCTGGATTAGATGTTATGAGATGTGGGAAATCTCTGTTTCTCATTTGGGCTGCAGTCAATATCTAAAATTTTAATTTGCAGGTCGTTGGCTGTGGCATTGGGACCAAAGGGTAGTGTGTATATCCAGAAGCTGATAGTACTGGTTTCCCTGACGGCTTAATAGAATTATTTGCCACGTGTGCACTTTCTGTAGAACAGGATACTAAATTAGCTCCCAACAATGGGCCGAACGTACATTGTAGATGACTCTGTTGGCCAGTATCTTTCAAACATCAAACTCCAAGGAAAACCTTTTGTCTCTGGTCTTCTAATAGGACAGTGTTCTTCACAGAAAGATTATGTGATTCTTGCCACTAGAACACCACCCAAAGAGGAACAATATGAGAACCTCAAACATCCTAAAACTAAGTTGGACTTTTTAGATGAAGAGTGGGCAACAGAACATGCCCACCAGGTATCCAGAATGCTACCAGGGGGACTTTTGGTTCTTGGAATGTTCATTATCACAACTTTAGAATTGGCAAATGACTTTCAAAATGCCCTGCGCAGATTAATATATGCTGTGGAAAAATCTATAAATACAAAAAGACTCTGGAATTTCACAGAGGAGGAAGTTTCAGAACGAGTGATACTTCATATTTGCCCTTCTACGAAAAAATATCTTGTCGAACTTATGATGTCTGTGATCCAAAGAGTTCGGCAAGACCTGCAGAATGGAAGTATCAGAATAGATTATCTACCTCATGGATTTCTCTGGAGTGTACTGTTCACATTGATATTCACATCCCTCTTTCTACTACTTCTGTCAGCTATACTCTCGAGAAAAATACAAAGAATGGTCTTACACGCTGGGCCAAACAAATTGAAAAGGGTGTTTATTTTATTAATGGACAAGTTAAAGATGAAGATTGTGACTTATTAGAAGGACAGAAAAAATCTAGAGGAAGTGCTCTAGCACCCAGTCATTCTTTTGATGTCCGAGTGCTAACACAGTTGCCCCTGAATTCAGACCACAGATCCACAGCCACAGTCCAGATCTGCAGAGGTTCAGTAAACCTGAAGGGTGATGTGAAATGCAGAGCTTACATTCATAGTAATAAACCCAGAGTTAAAGATACTGTGCAGGCAGTGAAGAGAGATATATTGAACACAGTCGTTGATCGCTGTGAAATACTATTTGAGGATCTACTTTTGAATGAAGTCCCAGAAAAAAAAGATTCTGCAAGAGTTCCACATCCTCCCTCACCGAGTTTTTGTCCCCATTCCTGGATCCACTGTCATGCTGTGTGGTTATAAATTTGGTGATGAGTCAGCTGAAGAAATCAGAGACCATTTTAGAGAGATGTTAGATCTGGCGATTGAAGTAGAACATTTAGAAATTGCAGAGGAGATTAACACAGCTTGCATGAGTTCCTCTATGAATAGTGAGTCTGCATTGGACAACGCTGAAGATGAACAGCCAGAGCAGCCAATGAAAAGTATAGTAGCACTGAAAATTCAGCAAAACATAGGTATGATTGCAGCATTTGCAGTTGCAGTCCTTGCTGCAGGCATCTCCTTTCATTACTTCAGTGATTAGAGTGAGGCATAAAGAAATGTCCTGATCATCCAGCAGACATTGATCAGCAACTGTGAATAATAAGGTTGTAAACACCTATATGTAAGACAGTAGCAGCTACATCTGCTGCCATAATGAGTATTAGGTATGTTTCTAACATGAAATCACCAGCTGCCTTCGTTAGCCTGCTTCTATTATAGGTGGCCCAAGTTTTCAAAAATAAAGTTATGCATTTAGGTGAGAGTTGCATGTAACTCATCATTATTTTTAAAAAGTGAGATACCAGAGATTTTAGTCCTATTGATATGTATCTTACATTGTTCAGGGCATTTAACATATGAGCAGTCAATATTGACTACAAAATCTTAGTAACAGAGCATTAGAGGAAATTCCTACCTTGTGGGGGCAACAATTTGTGGAGTTACTTCATCCTCTGGGAACTTTGTAATATATATTCAGTTTCAATATTTTGTATCTATTGTTCTGACCAACAACTAAAATACCTTTCCCAAGAGGCATAAGTCAGTGCAGAATGACAAATCATATTCTTACTCAGGTTAGTATATGATAAATATATTTTACTATGTTAAATAAAACTTTTGCTTATGATAGCATGTTGCACTAAATTCTGCAAAGCCACTAGTTCCAGGAATAAAATCTGTTGAGTAGATTCAAAAAAGTAGGAAAAAGCTTCAAGACCCATATATACTTCTGTCTTTCTTCCTCTATAAAAATGAATATATTTAAGTTGGGAATCGTGAATAATAATTAAGCATACAAATGGAGTGTGGTTCTTTGGATGGCAAACACTGATAGGGATGATACTATATGCAGTTTGCCTCCAACCAGAAACAGGAAGACGTGAACATGAGATGGTTGGTTACTTTGTAGTGCTTTGCATCTCCTAGCAGAAAACATTTCTAATTTAGGTCCAAGTTTCCCATAGATTATAATTAAGCGATATTATTTGTGACCGGAAATCATCTACAAGATGATACCAGGAAGCATGAGAAATAATTTCTGGAAAAAGCAAATGCTGAATTTAGCTTTCCATCACCACCATAAGAAATAACAGGTATAGCCATGGGCAGATCTGTAAAAAGAAACATAGAATTCCTAAGGATGAGAAATATATTTATTGAAATAAGAAAAAAACTTGGGTATGTTGATGCATATAGAACTGATTCTATAGAGCACTGCTTGAAGAGACCAACAAACTGGAAGCTAGATTGAAAGACATTATCAACGACAGCAAGGAGAAACAGCTAGAAAGTATGAGCAAGTTAGGAGATACAGAGGGAAGAACTATGATAGGAAGAAAGAATGGAAGAGAGAGACTATAAGGAGATGACCGAATTTCCTACATTTGCTTGCAAAAGCAGGAAATGAGGAAGCAGATCGTATCTGGAATATATCTAGAAATCCATGACTAGACCAAATACAAGAATGGCATGATACCAAACAAGATTTTAAAAGCAATGAAAGGAGGTAAAAAGATCCTCTGTGAACCCAACCCCTGCTTAGTAGATTTCTCAACAGCAGTAATGTCCTCAAAAGATGGTAGAATAGTATCTTCAGAATTCGGTTTAGAATTTGCACAAAAATACTGACTTACAAAACTCTGCTAAGACAGCTGCAAAATTTGATCTTTAACAAGGAAAATTACTCCAAATACGTGATCCAAAGTGAGAAAATAAAATGAGAAATATAAGTACATTTAAAGTATTATACAAAATAATTATAATAAAAGTTTTTATAAGAAGTTGTAAGCAAATATAAAACTAAATAAATATTGTCATACAACATTAAAAAAAAATTTAATTTGCATACCAAGATGCCCATTAAAAATGCATTTATGAACTTTAGCTCCAGAAAACCTTATTAAGCAGTGAAAGGTAAGACAAAAATCAAAAATAAACAGACTTTAAAAGCATGAAGCAAAAACTGACCATCTTAAAGGTAGAAATAAACAGTTCCAAAAAAGGAAAGTAATGAACTCCTTTAATGCTGCACTTCCAATAATGTACAGAAGCCCCAGGCAGGAAGATCAGCAGAAAAACAAGTGATGCAAAGTAGTGATGTATATCACCAGGCAGGCCACCTGACCCTGCAGACATCTGTGGAATGATCTGTCATCCTCTGAACTGAACAGTCTTGAACAGAGTCCATAAAGTAGGCCATAAAGTACATTTGAAGGAATTAAAAGCACATTAAATCATGCAACACATACTGACCGAGCAGAATATAATGAAATTAGAAACCAGTACCAGTTGCAGAAGTTCACAAATATGTGGAAATATAGCAATAAATTCCTAAGTAATCAATATTTCAACAATAAAAATATCACAAAAGAAAATAGAAGAGCCAGCCTGATAGCTCAGCAGATTGAAGAGCCTGCTTAGGTAGAGTATAGTAGCCTGGGTTTGATACCCAGCATGCCTATGAGTCCGATCCACGTAGTAAGACCATGAGATACACCCTGTCCTAAACACAGAAAAAGAAAAAAAGAAAGAAAGAAAGAAAGAAAGAAAGAAAGAAAGAAAGAAAGAAAGATACTTAGAAAGTAATAAAGACAAAGCAAAGTATAAAGTGCCAGAGTCCTAGCCCAAGTCTGGTGAGTGTATGGGAGAGCTTTCCCTGACCCTGCGCCAGCAGTAATAGGTCCTCTACTACTGGTCCCAGCACAGGAGCAGTGTGGGTGAGACTGTCTTCCACCCCCTTGGGACGCCCCCCACCACTCTGCATCACCTCCCCCACCCGACCCCCGAGTAGGAATTTCTGCCACATTCCCAGAACCCCCAGACCAGTCCTAGCCCAGGCCCAGTGAGTATGTGGGAGAGCTTCCTGCTACCCTGAGCCTGCAGGACCTACTGCTGGTCCCAGCCCAGACGCAGCATGGGTGAGACCCTCTTCCACCCCCTTGGGACACCCTCCACCACTCCACAGCACCTCCCCCACCCCAAATGCCAAGTACAAATTTCTGCTGCATTCCGGGAACCCCCAGAACCAGTAATAGCCCAGGTCTGGTGAGTGTGTAGGAGAGCTTCCGGCTACCCTGCACCTGCGGACCTATTACTGGTCCCAGCCCAGGGGCAGGGTGGGTAAGACCCTATTCCATGCCCTTGGGACACCCCCCACCACTCCGTAAGATCTCTCCCACCCTGCCCACCAAGTAGGAATTTCTGTGCCATTCCTGGAATCCCCAGACCCAGTCCTAACCCAGGCCCAGTGAGTGTGTGGGAGAGCTGCCTCTCCCTCCTACTCCACCTTTCCCCTCCAGGCTGAACTCAGGCCTGGCATACAGGCATGGGGTAAAACCCTGCAGCTAAAATCCCTGAAGAGACTGTAGAGGATAGAAACATGCAGGTAGTCCAGGAGCAGAAAATCTTACCAGAGGGACACAACAGGTTCAACCTCAAGGGCAGCAGAAGGAAGGAGCTGAGCACAGCAGCCAGACCTAAGCTAGGCACAGCTGGATAAATCCAAACTTTGTAGATCTGCACCTGAACTTCAGTACATGCTAAGGTTATAACTACAGTGAAGATCTACAAATAACTCAGAAGACAGTACTACACAAAATGATGAGAAGGAACAAAATGCAATCTCAGAACCTAAGCCCACACATAACAAGAGCAGAGGACACTAACACAGAAAAATTGGGAATCACACTGCTGAAAGCAATGAATCAACGGCTTCTGAAATAAAGAAACAGCAGCAGAACGGTATAGAGGAACTCAGATTGGAAATAAAAAAGAAATCCCTGAATTAAGAACATCTGCAATAAAGAATCAAATGCAGAAACATGGAGGAAACCCATTGCCCACCCAGAACAAGTGCAGAGGACACTAACTTGGCTCAAATGAATGAATTAATAGGGTCGATAGTAAATAAGCAACAGCAGAAAGTTATAGAGGAACTCAGAGTGCAATTCTTTTCTGAAATAAAAAAAGAATTGTCAGAACTCATAGCATCTGAAGTAAAGAAGCAACTACAGAAACATAGGCAGGAAACCCAATCTGAAAAAAAAAAAAAAAAAACTGCAGTAAAGGAATTTATAACTGCTTCTAAAGAAGACATGGATAAAAAAAATTCAGGAGATTAGAAAAATGACGGATTCCTTGAATGAGCAATACAGGAAAGAAATAGATCACATAAAGTAGAGTCAAAGACATATAGAAGAAATTAAAATCTCAATCACAAGCTTGCAAAATCGTTTAAGTGAAAGTGAAGACAGAGTTTCAGATCTTGAAGATGCTGGTGTAGCTAGTGAAAAGGTAAGAAAGGATCTCTTAAAAACAACGAGGATGGAGGAAAGAATAATCCATCACCTGCAAGAGGATGCAAAGATGAACAATGTGACACTAATAGGCATCAATGAGAAAGAAGGAGTCAATACAAATGACATTAAAAAATATATTGGCAGAAGTAATAGCAGAAAACTTCCCAAATATGAGGAAACAATCTGACATTCAGATAACCTAAGCATACAGAATGTCAATTAACCTAAACCCAATAAAAAACACATCGAGACATATAATAGTCAAGATCCCAGAAATTCAGCACAAGAATAATATACTGAAAGCCACTAGAGAAAAGAAACAGATCACATTCAAAGGAAAACCCATCAAAATTATGGCTGACTTCTCTTCAAAACCATGAAGGCAAGAAGAGCATGGAGCAGAGTACTTCAAGTCCTCTATGAAAACAAATTCCAGCCCGGATTATATACCCTGAAAAACTCTCTTTCAAGTTTGATGGAGAAGTGAAATACTTTCATGACAAAGAACAGCTAAAGAATGTAGTGATGACAAAGCCAACCCTACACAGGCTCCTGAAAGATGTTTTAGAGAGGGACCAAAATGATCAGAACTCCACGAATGAGATTAGAATCAACCAACTAAATAGGGCAAGCAATTAAACACAGGAGAAAAAGTAGTAAATGACAACAGGTAAATAACATGTCAACCATAAGTCAATACATCTCAATTCTAACCATCAATGTAAATGGACTCAATTCACCAATTAAGAGAAATAGACTGGCGCAGTGGATTAGAAAACAAAATCCAACAATATGCTGTACACAAGAAACACATTTAACTCATAAAGACATTCCTAGGCTGAAAGTCAAAGGATGGAACAAAATACTACATGCCTCAGAACCTCAGAAAAAAGCATGGGTAGCAATTCTATTTCTCAGACAGTCTCAACTTCAAACCAACAATGATCAAGCGAAATAAAGAAGGCCACTATATACTGGTTAGGGGAAATATTCAAGAAGAAGAGATAACATTCATAATATGCATACACCAATCACAGGAGATTCCAACTATATAAAGCAAATATTAATGGACATGAAAAATCTATTACTTAATACCACAATTTTAACAGGAGAACTTAACACCCCCTTACCTCCAAAAGATAGGTCAACCAGAAAAAAATTAGCAAAAAATAACAGAACTGAACCAGAGCTTGAAACAAATGGACTTGGTGGACATATACAGTGTTTCACACAAACACAGCTGAATACACATTTTTCTCAGCTGCAACATAGGTCATTTTCTAACATGGACCACATACTGGTCTATAGGTCATGCTTAAGAATAAGTAAAAAACAAAAATAAAGAAACTATCCCATGCACATTATCTGACCACAGTGCAATGAAACTGGAAATAAATGACAAAGAAACCAGAAAAAAA
>NW_004524680.1:8414054-8426715 GCF_000260255.1 Octodon degus | reverse complement strand
TTTGTTCTAATGGTGTTAGGATATCATGTCCACATCTTGTACAGCAATTAACCATTAGGAAGAATGTATGCAATGTGTTAATTATTGAAACTGTCCTATCAATTTCATTTGAAACTTTCTCATTGCTATTTATTTATCAATAAAATCATGGGGGGAAAAAGAAAGCAAAATAAATAAATAATGTACCAAAGCATGGGGTTCAGCTAAAACCTAACTTCTTAATTGGGAAAAAATAGCAAATTATACCCAAACACAGGGGGAAAAAAGTAAATAAAATATAAACCAATGAAATAAGAAATACAGACACAGAAAATCCAAAGTTCTTTGAGAAAATCAAAATGGATAAACTCCTACATAAACTAACCAAGAAAATAAAGAATCCTTTAAAATCAAGAATAAGTGATGTCACTAGAGACATTAAAAAGACTACAAGAACATTCTATATAAAATTTCATACCAACAAATTAAATGTACTGGATGAAATGGACAATTTTCTAAAAAGAAGCAACTAAAGCTGATTTTCAAAAAGGTAGAAATCTGAATAGACCTGTGAGAACTAAAGAAACTGAATCAGTATTCAATACTTCCTGCAAGTAGATGCTAGAGACCAGGTGGCTTCGTTTTTAAGTTATACCAAACATTTAAAAAATTACACCTAATTCTCTTCAAACTCTTGCAAAATATAGAATAAGCTGAACGTTTCCTAACTCATTGTATAAAGCCAGTATTATCCTGATATGAAATTCAAACACTCCCCCAAGGGGAAAACTTGTAGACAAAAAAATTTTGGGAATCCAGATCCAAAAATCTTCCCTTAACAAACTAAAATAAACTACTCACAAAAATATGTATACACACTTTAGGAAAAGAAAAACTCGTATAAATATTTTAATACTAAGTTTATTGAGACATTATGAGATTAACACAAATTACCTTTGACCTCTACAATGACAAGAGGTACTCTGAACAGTGGTCCACAGACATATTAGTATGGTGAACTGCTGATCATATAACCTGGGTCAGTCATTAAGATTTCTGTACATACACTTTGAATTTTTCTCTAAGAACCAGCAGTGTAGTGAGTTTTCTGAGATATACAACATCCTCTAGTGTTCCACATGCGAGGATAACACCATCTGTTGAAGAAACATCATGTATGTTTTTTTATCTGAAGTGTATGCATACTTTTCTGGCTCTCTCCCTCTCCCTCCCTCTCCCTCTCCCTCCCTCTTTCTCTCCCCCTCACCCTCTCCCTCCCTTTCCCTCCCCCTCTCCCTCCCCCACTCCCTCCCTTTCCCTCTCCCTCTACCTCTCCCTCCTCCTTCTTCTCTCCCTCTTTCTTTTTCTCTCTCTGCATATTTCAAGACCAATGATATTAATCCCAAGAATATAAGAAGAAAAATGGTCAGTGTGTTTATTCCTATTTCTTTAAATATTTTTCTATTTTTTTAATTTTTTTCTTCATATTCTGTTGTGACTTAAAGTTTAACATATCAATACTTGATGGTAAATACCTGTTCCATGTTATGCCTAAGATGTTTTATATTCAGACAGGTAGTGAAGTTAAGCTCAACTGCCTATGTTGTAGGGTAATAATAAGCTTCTCTTCTGGATGGCTAACAACCTGAGTTCACAGACCAAAAACTTAGAGAAAAAGAAGGGCTACAAATATCACCAACATTGTGGCCCTAGCCTTTCAATGTCAGTGAAGCCTCAGGACATAGGAGAACCTGTACTGTAACATCATGTAACCCAGTTGTGTCCCAAATTTTCTGATCAAGGAGATTATGGGGCCAAAGAGGAAAGTGATCAATGATACAGAGTGTGCCTAAGGAGAGTCACATGGAGAGAAAACATTCTCTTAGGCTTTCACAGAGAGCAAATTGGTCAAGCAATGGCTATGACTCATCCACATGGCTGACACTGACAAAGGATCTACAAAGTGCAGTATAAGGTTTCAGGATAAATCCTGAGGAGATTTGACTAACTTTATCAAATACAAAAGTTACATTACTTGTTACATAGGTCTTGATTTATCTAAGTTTTAACCATCCAGCAGAAAAGTATAAAACCGAAGTATAAAAAGTAAAGTCATATTAATATGCTGAGCTATAAAAGGCTCAAGTCAACAACTTCTTTTTTTTTTCTTTCTTTCTTTTTTTGGTGGAACTGGGGATTGAACTCAGGCCCTTCCACTTGACAGGTAAGCGTTTGTTCTACTGAGCCATCCCTTCAGCCAAGTCAACAACTTCTGTCATTGCCAGTCTTACAAAAAACCCTCTACTATTATGGACTATTGGACTATATTGGAATATTTTGCGAATTTAGGCACCTACAATATTTAAATGACAATGGAATACTCTTCTCTGACAAAACTAAACAAAAAAGGGGGATACAAATGAAGGACCATTTTGTATCTGTATGTTCCAAATAGTAAAGATAGATACAAAGCTACATTCTTTTGTATCACTGAATATTAGATAATTGTTCTAATAGTGTTTGTGACAGGATATCATGTCTACATCTTGTACAATGATTAACCACTAAGACAGCAATATGCAATGTATTAATTATTGAAATTGTGCTGGTAATCAGTTTTGAAACTGTCTCATTGCTATTTGTTTCTCAAGAAAATTGTTTTAAAAATTATATATATACAGAACAATTTGGATGATTGTACTGCAGGTTTCTGCTGGTCCTTCCGAGGTCCTTCCCCCTCCACCAAGCTTGGCTCAATTGTATTTACACTCAAGCACATGACCTGGGGCTACACAATAGGTCTCAGGGAAGTGGAGGTCGAAGGCCCCAGAGGACAATGACAAGGCTGCAGGGGAGAAATGGGAAAGGCCTGCAAGGATGGCTGGCTCCTCTCTGAGAAGGCCCTTGGGGCACTGGGTGGAGGACAGGTGCAGTCTCCTTCAGGATTTGGATTTGGACACAGCAAGTCCAATGAGTCCATTCAGTCCCACCATGCCCAGGGTCATGCCACCAACAATGGCCATGCCCACCAAGCCACCTTTCTTCTTAGTCTTGTCAACAAGCTCCTTGGCCTGGCTGTTCTGGGGCTCCATCTTCAGCAGCCTGTGCATGTACTCTAGGGCCTTTTCATATTCCTTGAGCTGGTAGTTTCCCACAGCCAAGTAGAAGACCTAATCCTGCTGTTCCTCTTTGGTTCCTTTAGACAGAGGCTCCTCCAGCAGCATGCTGCCCTTCCAGATGTCACCACTGTACTTGCTCCACACCAGGCACCAGGTATACTCAAACTGTATGCTCTTGGACACCAGGTCTGCTGCTTGCTCAGACTGAAATTTCTTCTCAAACTCCATCAGATCATCCACAGACACCAGGTCATTCAGCATGGCCTCCATGGTCACCACACCACAATCATCATACCACAGGCTTTTCTGTGTCACAGTATTCATGGTCCAGCAGCTGTAGTGAAAACCTCTGCTAGTCTTTTGAAAGGTGCAGTTAATTCTTAATTTCTTTTTAAATTTTCATTCTTTTGGGGGGATTATTATTTTGAATTTCTTACAACTTTTTTGTTATTGTTGTTGTTCTTGCTGTTGTTGTTTTAAACCAAGCTTGCACATTTCTATCTGATAACCTGAACAATTAACTTGAAAATAACATCATGCAATACCACCACCATTGTTGAATTCCTGTTACTTTGTTTGGTAAAATTTTGTATCATTTCCAATGCTGTTTTTTTTTTCTATCACTATTTTGTATTTTTTTAAAAGACAAAAGGATACTAGTTTAAAAATAAAATAAAAAATGTATCAAGGTTCACACCAGCTACATATGGAATAAGCCTATCCTAGCTGCAATTCAACAAACAGATAAAGAAAATGGCTGCACATGCACTGTGAAATATTAGTCATCCATAAATAAGGAAATCCTATCATTGCTATTCTCTTTTTTAATGTTGCCTCTGGAAGGCAGGTAAGTCAGGGATAAGCTGTTTGAAACTCGTGTTTTTGCTCTCTGGTTTTCAAGACTGATCATTTTCTATCTGGGTCTTATTTTTAGGGAAACAGAGCAGTAGCAAAAGGAGCAGATGTGGAGGACACCAAGTTAAATGAAATAAGCTAGGGGCTGGGAGATAGCTCATCAGTCTAAGCATCTGCCTGGCAAGTGCAAGGACCTGGGTTCAATCCCCCATACTGCATGCCGTACCAGGTGTGGCGGCACATGCCTGTAATTCCAGCCCTAGGGAGGCTGAGACAAAAGGATCACTAAGGATAGTCCCGAGCTGTGTAGTGAGACCGAATAAATAATCACAGTTTGCCATATTAACATCCCCAGAGAGCACAATTAACTTAACAGGCACAGAAAAAGCATTTGACGAAATCTAGCATCCATTTCTGACAAAAAATTTTGGGAATAGAGCGAGTCTTCTGCACCATAACGGGCCTCGGCAGAAACCTGCAGTTCACATCACACTTGACACCGACAGGCTGAGTGCTTTCCTCATTGTTGGGAAGGAGAGGAGGCTCTCTGCTCTCGACACTTTTATCTCACATTGTATCACAGTCAACACTGAGTAAATGTAACCCGGGGAAGAACAGAAAGAAATAAAAGGCATTGAGGTTGAAAAGCGAGAAATAAAACCTTCCGTTCTCACAGCCAATGTGGTAATTTACATGAAAAATTCCACTGCATCCACAAAAGTGTCCTGAGAATTATTCTGTGAGTTTACCCAGCCTACAGGATGTGTGATCAATATTTTAAAAATCAATTGTGGTTCTGTGCACTAGCAAGAAACAATAAAAATTTGTATTGCTCACAAGATGAGGACTATAGTTAATCATATATTGTATATTTCAAAGCTGCTAAAACAGTAGATTTTTAAAGGATTTCCCCATGAAAATAATAAGTATGGAAGGTGATAGACATGTTAATTTCCTTGGTTTAATCTTTATATCATATATGTGGTAAATAAAACATTGTACCTCATAAATGTATACTATCATTTGTAAATTAAAATTTAAAGATACAATTTTAAAACAATACTATTGGGTCTTCTCCTTCCAGGCATATGAACATGTGCTTTTCCTATATCCCTCCTGCTCCACATGATGGAAAAACCTTGGGCCTTACACATCTGCTCCCTGTAACCATAGAGGAGAGGTTCCTGGACCCTAAAACTACCAAAATCTCCAGCTGTTCAGGTCTCTTATGTAAAAGGGTGTAATATTTGTCTAGAATCTGTACAATCCTTTCACCTACTTTAAATAATCTCTAGATTGCTTATAAAACCTAAGTCAGTGCAGTATATGCTACATAAGCAGTCCTTATACAGTTTTGTTAGGGAATAATAAGAAAATCTGTACATGTTTAGTACAAATCTCTTTTCCTACCATTTTCAATGTGCAGTTAGTTGAATGGGCAGAGGTAGACCCCACAGACAGAGACTGATCTCTATAAGACAGAAACAAAAAAGTCTAGAAGGTGGGGGTAGAAAGGAAACTTCAGGACCTGGAGCTTAGCAGAAAGTGAGTCCATGGGGTTCTCTTTCTCACGTGTTTATCTCAGACCTGGAGCAAAACATGGCAACTCAGGTACATAAGAGACACCACTCCCAAATCCCCACAAAAAGCTCATTCTCTACTATCAGAGTCCTAAAAAATGAGGCAGGTTGGTGAGATGGAAGACTCTCAGACAATAACCACTGTGCTATAGACAAACATCACCATAAAAACTGAGTCCCACCTCACCAGCAAAAACTGACAAGAGAGCCCAGACTCCCAAGAGGGGTATGGGACTTTCAGCCCTGCCAACCTTTACCCATACAACAGCTCTTCTCTGTGTCAGTAGGAACCAAGGGGGAGGAAAGCTTGCTTCCCCACCCATCAGAGGCAAAGTCCTTCTCTCTACCTGCCCACTGGTGTGTGGCCTGGTATAGGACTCACATCATCACCCATGTGGGAAAGCCAGGATTCCCACCCCTGAGCCATGAAGAATATACCCATCTTTGATGACCCTGGTCCACCATGCCAGAACTGTGGCACAGCTGATGGCCATGGACAGTTGTTGGAAAATACTGTTTCTTAAAAAAATAATAAGCATTCACTCACTGTAGGAGCCAGCCATTCTACTCAAATATTTTCCCCAAGTAAATAAAAGTGTACATCCACACAAGTGTCGGAAACTGTAGTGTTTGTAATAGGTAAACACTGAATACAACCTGAAAGTCCATTGACACTTGAATGGATAGAGAAAGTGAGGTACACCCACACAAGATATCACTTAGAACAAAGAGAAATGGACTGCTGCTTTATGCAATGAAGTGGACAGACCTCAAAATAATTATGCTGAGTAAAAGAAGCCAAACAAAAGAAGTACGTCCTGCATGACTGCATTTTAAAAATTCATTGTTTATAATGACAGAAAAGCAGATCAGTGGTTGCCTAGAAACCTAGGAAAGGGAGGAGGTGTGTGAGGAAGGGACTCCTGGGGGACGCAGGATGCTTTGGGGCTTGATGGATTTGTTCATTATCTTCACTGCCTTTGTTCATCCATATTGAGTTTAGCAGGAGGGTCTGGAACACTGATAAATTAAGTGATCATTTTCATTAGTTAAAACAAAAACTCCAGAAGATTAATTTCTCCTCCGTCTAAATTTGCAAATAAATAAAGACACATTTAGAGTAAAATGGAAGATTTTATCACTCAAAATACCACCCAAAACCATTCCTTGTGTACATGCAGCCCAGTTCTAAAAGCAGCACATCCCTCTCTCAGTGTGAGTCTGCCTGAGGTTCTAAGGGTCTGTGTGCCAGTTCAGAAAGGCACTGAGCGTGGCAGTGAGCAGAGCTAAAAGACTCTGGGAGTCCAGGGAAACCCATTAACACCTTCACATGGAGTAAACTGGAATGCATAATGGATCATGACTTTACATTTATTTTGATAAATGGTCCAATATCTTGGAGTTAAAATAAATAATTCATCCTCTCCTCTCCTTCAGCCTAAAGCTCCAAAGATATATCCTAAGTTGAAATCATGCCACAGTCTTCAGCAGATTCTTTTGATTCTTAATGAATGGCAGTCCCCTTACCTCTCAGGTTTGCTGAATGCTTTTTTTTTTAAAAAATGGGTAATTTGAGGGTTTTTTTTTTTAATTTTTACAGAGAACACAAAATAGTAATAAAAATTACAAATGATACAAAATTTCACTGAACAAAATAATATGAATTCGACAGTATTTTTTGTACTGCATAAAACTACATTTGCTGTTGAGCAGCGGTCCAGTTGTCCAGGGAAATTAAGTATCACCACTCCATCCTACCCTCTGCCCCATGGAAAAGAACTACATGTGTCACCCACCTGGGAGCCTTCCCCCATTGTTGGATCCATCCCTCACAATTCTACTTTTTGTCTTTCTTTCTCAGAACTTAAACCCAATGAGCCTGAAAGTGGGACACATACATTTCAAGTCTTGATTCTTTCAGTCCCACAAAACACAACCAAAGAGCATCTTCCTCTGACTCACAGAAATATTTGTCTTCTAATCAGGATGCCTAGCAAGCACAAATATTTATTTATTAAATTCTTCATGTATGAAAAGTCACAGAACAAAAGCCTGTTCCAAACAGAATATGTGTATGTGTGTGTCTGTGTATCTGTGTGTGTGTCTTTCTCTCTCTCTCTCTCTGTGTCTGTCTGTGTGTGTCTGTGTGTTTAAATTCAACTCTCAAATATGGAGGAGAGACAAAGTATTTGCCCCTAACAGAATGCAGATTCATCTCCTAACATTCTCATTCTGCAAATATTTATTGACTACTTATCCCAAGCAGGTCATTTTTCCAGGCCTGACAATATGGCAGTGAGGGACAGATAAAAACTCTTGTTTGCCTAAGGATATTCTAGTGGGGACAGAGCAAGCTTGCAATAATTAAAGTAAGCAGATGCCGACATCTATAAGATATACTACCTTTTCTGGAAAACAGTGACGCTGGGAATGTAGATGAGGGAGTCTTTGCAGTGGGAGGGCTGCAACGCTAGAGAAGGCTCAGGATGGCCCAAAGGAAGGTGGATTCTAGCTAGGGTTGGAAGGAGGTGAGCAAGGAGCTACTGCAGGAGAGGGGATTCAGCAAAGGAAGCTAGAAGTGGCAAAGCCCAGTTCACAGGTAGCTACAGGGTTGGGGGCTCAGCGGATGGGCTCGTGGATTACTGAGCACCTGAGTATAAGGACTGTGGACTTATTCTGACTGACAGGAGATCAGTGAGTTTTGAACACGGGGTCAGCATAGAACATAAATCCGTTTAAATTGTGGCCAAATGCACAAGACATCAAATTTACTACCTGCACCATGCTTAAGTGTGTAGATCTATGGAGTGAAGTGCAGTCACGTGGTGCCGCAACTCATTACTGCCATCTCTTTCCTGAATGTTTCATCTTATAAGCTCTGAAACTCTATATCTACTAAACACCAATGCTCTAATCAGTCCTCCCCCAAACCCACCCATTGCCATTCTACTTTCTGACTTTATGAAGTTAACTCCTCTCTAGGAACCTCACAAAGCAGGATCATGATGGTATCGGTCCTTTTGTTCCTGGCTTATTTCTCCTAGTAAAAAGTCTGAAAAGCTCATTCATGTTAGAGCATGTGTCAGAATCCCCTTCCTTTTAAGACTGAATAATAGCTATTGTATGGCTATCATATTTGCTTCATCCATTCATAGACTTTGGGTTGCTTCCACCTTTCACTACTATGAAATATGCTGCAGTGAATGTTAGCATGCAGTGGTTTTCTTCTCAAACCCCTGCTTTCAATTCTTTCCATTGGGACATCCAGAAACATAATTGCTGCAACAGATGGTAACTCTGTTTTTAACCTTTTGCAAAACTGCCATGCTGTTTTCTTACTGCAATATTTAGGGATAGGCTAGGAGTGGACAAGAAGGACAGCAAAGTGGTCACTGAGGAGGCTATCTTCAATCTGTTCCACTGCCAAACCCAAGATGGAGGGACTGTTTGAACAGACGCAATTGCAAGAAGTCCTCATGTGATAATGCAGGCTTTAATGTTTGGATAACCCTATAAGGTCATTCCCAACCTGAGTTAAGTCCTCACTCATTCCATATTGATTGATCACTGATGCTTATTGACTTTGCAATGCAGGTATGACTTGACTAGTTAGCTGCCTTCAGTGGAGGGCAGTTCCCAGAGAGGATCTCACAAATAGCCTTCAACCACCAGCCCTGCCAGCCATTGAGGAAATGTGGGCCTTGGTTCTGAGGGCAAGGGTCTGGGTGGCACACCCCAGTGTCCACTAGAGGGGCAGTGTGACAGTCTGTGGAGCTGCAAACAGTGGCTTGGCTGAGGATGTTGGCAAATGATTCATGAGCAGTTGTGTATTTCTGAATTGTTTTGAAGCTAGAGCAAAAACGACTTACTGAAAAATTTGATGTTTGATGCAAGGTGGCAAAGAAGTTAAGCTAAAATGACTCCAAAATTGTTGGCCTAGCAACTAAGAAGATCAAATTGCCACTAATAGTATTGGAGAAGACTACAGTAGGACCAGATTTGGGGGAATGTTTAACAGCTAAACTTTAGACATGGTGCAGTGGAGTTGCCTGGTAGATACGCAAGGGCAGATGATAAGCAGGTGATTGAATATGTGAGGGTAGGTTTCAGAAGACAAATCTAGCCGGGTAAATAAATGTAGAGTCCTCAAAACGCAGAAGGTATTTGGAGGCTACAGAATGAACAGCATAATCTCAGATGTAAATAAATAGAAGTCTGAGAGCTGAGACCAGGGAGTTCAACTTTTGGAGGTGAAGGTAATCCAGTATTGGATGATAAAAGCCACAGCCGGTCACAAAAGGAAAAGCAGAAAATGTGGTGTATTATCTGTTCTGCTTTCCACCACATCCTGTATTCCTGTGGTCCATTTCCACTGTGATGGGCCCTGAAAGGCTGCCCTGCTTCACCCATGGGGTAGGACGGATGCTTATCCTCTGCCTTCCTTCAGGTTTGGCCAATCTTTCTTCACACTTCCAGCGGCACTATCTTACTCCTTGCCCACACACATTGCCTGTATTCTGCTGCTTTGGCTCCAACTCCGTTCAGCAAGCAGCATTTGTGCCATACCTTTCTAGGAGGGTTCAGATCTTGCTGGACTTACTAATCTCTGTGTACATTTGGCCCCTGTCTTATCCTGTCACCCTTCCTTAAATACTCCACTTATGGTGCTGTTTCTTTAAGAACTGCAGCCTGCAATTGCATCTGTATTTGCCAAGGCCCTGACTAATGTATATGTTATTCTGGAAGAAATGGTCTTTTAAAAAATAATAGTTTGGAGAAGAAGAACAAAATGAGCTTTTTCAAGAGCTACTTGTTGTCTAAAAGGTGCACTGAAAAATGATCACAAGGTTTCACAGCATAAAAAAATGGTAGATTGTATCAAGAGCAATTTTCTTAGAATGTGGTAGAAGATGGATGCTTAGAATGTGATTAAGAGAGAAACGGAAGAAAAGAATTTGGAAAAAGCAAGAGTAGACAACCATTTTAAGGAGTTTTTCTATAAAAAAGATAAAAAGCAGAACAGTCTGGGAAGGGAAAATAAGGACAACACTAGATTCTTTTCTTTTCTTTTTTTTTTTTTTTTTTTGGTCTTTTTGACACAGGTTCTCACTATGCAGTTCAAGCTGTCCTTGAGCTCCCTCTGTAGCCCAGGCTGGCCTTGAACTCACAACAATCTTCCTGTCTCAGCCTCCCAACTGCTGCACTAAGTTTCAAGATGAGAGAAATATTACCATGTTTCCACACTTACGGGAATGATCCACCAGAGTAGGAGGAGTAGAAAATTATTGTACTCATGTGCCTGATTAAAAGAAAGTAGAGACTTAATCAATCAGACAAGAAAGGAAGGTCTGACCCAAAGAGTGGTTTTGAGAATTTACCTATAGTGCTTGGAAAAAAGGCAGATGTAGAGGTGTGGATACTGACTGGTTGGCAGATGTGGGACTACAAACATGTTGCAATCCTTTTCATAGCATTTTTAACCTAAAATCAAAGGCATCCCCTTAGAGTGAGGAGTGAGCAGGGTAATGTACAAGTGCTCAGAGTGGGAGAGTGATAGAGTGGGGGGTGTCACACAGATTATGGGGCTCCACTGACGGTATTTAAAGAGAGCTACACCTTCACAGTAAAATCATAGTCTTTCTGTGTTCTCCTGCCATATTTAGTTACCTAGGTGCTCATACAGTGTGGAAAAGATGAATCTTTCCCGCAGGGTTGATGATTTTTGAAAAGAGAAGTACAATTGGGCCAGGGAGATGGCTCAGTAGGATAAGCACTTGACTGGCAAACACAAGTATCTGAGTTCAATCCCCAGTTCCGCAAAAATAAATAAATAAATAAATAAATAAATAAATAAATAAATAAAAAAGAAAAGAGATGTACAGAACCAGAAAAGACAGCATTGTCAACCCAGTAGACATAGAAATAATGACTTCTGTTTCTCAAGAATCTCAGGAAGCTAAGGAGGAATGGGGACCATAGTATAAGGTGAGATCTCCTCTCTAGAAGGAATAATCTCAGATATTGATGGTATGTGACTTACACCAAGCCCCATCCAAAGTACACTGAATGATATAAAATGATTTTTGTACATACAGTATTTCCTGTTCTTATAGACCTAAATTCAAACAGATGAGGATAAATTCCTTATAGTTTAGAGAATTCACTAGCTTTCATTACATGCCTCCAAAGTGCAAGGAACTTTGCTTTAAAAAGAAACATTGAAATTATCATTACTTGTAGATGACATGATACTTTACATTGAAGACCAAAAGAATCTTAAATTAATAATCTATTTCAGCAAAACAGATACAAGATCAACAAACAAAAATTATTAGCATTTGTGTTTACCAAAAAATGAACTGAATGAGAAGAAAATTCTGAAAACAATGCCATTCACAGTTGCTTCAAGAAAAATCAAATATCAAGGAACTGATCTAGTGCTGGGGAGATAGCTCAGTAGAATAAGTGCTTGCATGGCAAGTGCAAGGGCCTAAACTCAATCCCCAGTTCCACAAAAAAAGGGAACTAATCTAAAGAAGGAAGGGGAAAAACCTCTACATAGAACACTGCAGTACTCTAAAGAGATTGAAGAGGATGTCAGAAAATGAAAAGACGTCTTTTGTTTCTGAAGAGGTAGAACCAATTTTGTCAAAAAAGCCATACTTCCAAAACCGTTACACTGATTCAGTGTAGTCCCAATGAAAATACCAACAGCAAACTTTGTAGATCTAGAAAAAACAATCTTAAAACTTATATGGAACCAAAAAGGGTTTTTAAATAGCAAAAATAATTTTGGGCACTAAAAGCAAAGAAAGCAGCATAGTAATACCAGATTTCAAGCTATACTATAAAGCAATAATGATAAAAACAGCATGGTACTGGATCAAAAAAGACACTTGGATCAATAGAGCAGAATTAGAGCATACAGAAATGTTCCCAAACATATTCAACCATTTGATCTTCCTCAGAGTCCAATAGCATCCACTGGAGGAAAGATAGTCTATTCAACAAGTGGTATTGGGAAAACTGATTATCTGTTTGTAGAAGAATGAAATTAAAACCCCTTATCTCTACTAAGAACTAAATTAAGATCATATGTCCTGATTAAGACTCAGGACATATGAGAAC
>NW_004524680.1:8384006-8412611 GCF_000260255.1 Octodon degus | reverse complement strand
AACTGCAAAAAAAATAAAAATAAATAAATAAAGATCAAAATGGATCAAAGATTTAAACAGTAAACCAATTAAAGGATAAAATAGGCAAAACACTTGAAGACAGAGATATAGAAAAGGATTCCTAAACAGCAAGAATCAACAACCTGTATATGAGACCAAACAATTTTCTGTATGGCAAAAAAAATCAATAAGTAGAGTGAACATGCAACCTACAGAATGGGAAAATATATTTTTATCAGCTACTCCTCAGACAAAAGACTAATATCTGAACTATATAAAAAGAATTAAACCACCTAAAACTAAAGACCTAGTTAGGAAATAGGCTAAAGAAATAAACAGATACTTCCCAGAAGAAAAGTTACAAATGGTTAACAAACACACGTAAAAGGTGTTCAACATCTCTGGCCATTAGGGAAGTGCAAATTAAAACAATGCTAGAATTCTGTCCTGCTATAGAAAGAATGACAATCATGAAGATCTCAAACAATAAGAAATGCTGATGAGATTGAGGTGAAAAAGGAACCCTCCTGCATTGCTGGTGGGAATTCAAACTAGTACAACCATCAGTATGTAGATTTCTCAAAGAACTAACATAAGACATTCCATGTTACACAGCTATCTCCCTGTTAGATATCTACCCCAAAGAGCTTAAATCATCACATTACAGTGACACTTGCACACCAATATTTACAGCAGCACAATTCATAAGAGCTAAGTCCTGGAAGCAGCCTGTGCACCCATCAACCGATGACTGGATAAATAAAATGTGGGGTCCATATATAGTAGACCACTACTCATTTATGAAGAATGACAACTTTGAGGCATTTGTAGGAAAATGAATGCACCTGGAAAATATAATACTGAGCGAAATAAATCAGGCACACAAGTTTAGATACCACATGTTGTACTTCCTTTGAGTGAGGAAAAGTACAAAAGAGAAAATGATAAAAGATGGAGAGAAGCGGACAAAAGGCCAGATCTGATGCAATAAGGAAGAGAGCCAAGGGAACAAGGACAAGAGGTGAGGAGGAGGGGAAGGGGAAATGAGAGGAATAGATACGTGCCACGTATGGGATCCTAATAGCTCCAATCAATGCAAACACCATAGGCTAAGACAAACAATATTAAGTATTTAAAATGCTGTAAAGAAATCAGAGGAGGAGGTGAAGGGAGGGAAGGGGATTAGAAAAGAAAAAGCTGTAACATGTACATGTAACCACTTACCAAGACAATTGCATGCTGCAAACATGTACTAATAAAATAATTTTTGTTCAAGGTAAGGCTGTCCTCTCCTCTTTCTCTCGTCCTTCTTCTCTCTTTCTTCCACTATCCATCCTCCTCTCCTCTTCCTCCTTTTCTCCAATGCTCTTTCCTCATAGACAAGGCTAATTCTATAGGGTTGGAGATAACATTGAAATAGGCAGGGTAGGTATGCAGGACATGAGGTAAAGAGATACATCGACTGTGATTCACGGTGTGAACAACAGGGGACTAAATCCCCAGCAACTTATGGCACCAATTGTCCTCTACAACCAACACCTTGGTTTTGGGCAGACAGATCTATGTTTCATGAAGGACACCTCTGCTTCCCAAGTCTAACAGAAAGTCCATTTGCTTTCCTGGAACTCCACTCCACATGCATTAGGTAGGAAGATCAGCCCACCTCCTTTGGGCTTGTTGAAAGGATCAAGGAGCATAACAATCATCAGGAACAGGAGTGCAACAGGAATGAGTTCAAGTTCAGTTCATTTTAAAGCTGCTGTTTGTTTCAGTTTCCCATTCTGCTTTCCATGCAGTTCTCTGGACTTCCAGAGACCAGTTGGACCTGACAATGCCAAAAGAAAATGGGAATAGGTCTCAGTTGCGGAGAAGGCTATAGACTCTGGAAGCACTTTCTCCATTTCCCCCTAACTTTTATCTCTAAAATAAAGTATTTTCAAAGTACCCAAAGTATTTTCTATGCTTTGATAATAAAGCAAAATTGGAAACCAGCATAAAGAGTATGAAGGTAATAGCTACTTCTTCTGTTTCTTCTTCTTCTTCTTCTTCTTCTTCTTCTTCTTCTTCTTCTTCTTCTTCTTCTTCTTCTTCTTCTTCTTTTTTTTTTTGCATGCAACTCTTGTAATTAAACACAACTCTTGAATAATGCAAAGCCATAATTCATGCAAGTTGATCCCTAATGAGATGGAAACAAGCCAGGTTTTAATTTGTTGAACTTGTGGGAGATAGTATAATGAGTTGGAAAGAACAGATGCAAAAATATGTCCTGTTTCATCTAAAATCAGCCCAATATTTCATTTCTGTGTTCAGTATCATAAGCTTTAATGCCTACGACACAACTTGAAATTTTTCTGCTGAGGAGGTGATTGTGCCTTCCAGACACATCGGGCTACCTTCATGGAAACTTTACAGTCCTCTAGTTCTTCCTAGTTGCCCAGAATCGTGAATGAGCTCATTTCCTCAGACTTGTAAGCCATGGAAGAGAATTTGATCCATTAATAGTCTGTAACAAGTAAGTGTTCAAATTGTAACCTTAACCTAAGCCTCAGGAATTTTTTGTAAATGGTTGATAATTGGTTCTAAATATGGGCAAAAGGGCATGACACTCACAAACTCTGTTCTGGTGGCAATTCTAAAATTGAGGCCAAAAGAGAAAAAAAATAAGTATTTCAGACAGAAGAACCATGTAAGCAAATATATGGAGGCATGAATATGCATGACTCGTTTGAACATAATAAGCCTGAATTTGTTCTACTCTTTATATTGATTCCTCTCATAGGTACAAAGAGGTCAGACACATAGAATTTGTCAATGCACCCCTCCCTCAGTTTCAATCTTTCCAGCGGTCCAACTTTTTCTTCTTAACAGAAAATAATTCTTTAACCAATAAGGAAGAAGCCAGAGCAAGCCATTTGCTCCTTATGCTGGTTAATGGGCAAATATACAAAATTTAAATCTCCATCCAGGTAGTGTTTTCAACTTAATAGAGATGCATCTGGATCCCTGAAATAATTTATAGAAGGCCTCATAAAATTCCTGGAATCCTAGTAATCATAGATTAATATTACTACAGTGAAAGAATAAAAAGAAAACTCAGCAATTAGAAAAAACACATGGGTCTGGGGAGATGGCTCAGTAGAATAAGTGCTTCCCTGGCAAGTGCAAGGGCCTGAGTTCAATCCCCAGTTCCACCAAAAAAGAAAAAAGAAAAGAAAAGAAAAACAGAAAAGAAAAAACACATGCAACAACGTCCAGAAGAAGTGAAGTGCACACTGCCAGGACCTTTGCTCAGGGAGTCGGAGGGTCACACAGGATGCTCCCAATACCCCCAGCAAGGAATTATGAAACAGAAGTGAAATATTGTCCACCAATGGGCTCATTACACATTAGAGACTTACTATCTACGTCTTCCCCGGGGTTGGCTTTTAGGCACTCTGCCTAACACATACCAATGCTGCAGACCTCCAGCAGGAGGCAGGAATTCAGCATAAACCTCCTACTTTGTCCATTTTTTAATGCATGGTGCACATTTACCAGTTGGTAAGAACTCTCCTCTAAATCAAAGTTTCTCTCTTGGCTCCAAAAAGGCCTTTGTTAGAATGGAATTCCAACTTGTTATGCTAAACATTTTCTTCAGAGGAGGCTAGGAAAATATTCATTCACTACCTGGTGAAGAATGCAGAAAATTACACTGGAAAGTGCAATTTAACCAAATAGAAATGGGAGTGGTGTTATTTCTAGATTTGGACAATTCAACGAGTATTTATTACAGGCTTGCAAAGATGCATGGCAGAGATGGTGAGTGTTTGGGGCAGCCAGACAGAAAAGAAACAACTAGTAGGAATGAGCAGGAAAGTTTCTTCTGAGCTGAGTCTGGAAGGATTAAGATGGAGAGAATGTGGGAAAGTCAGCAATGGAGGAGGGGCAAACAGCATGGGCAAGTGAGCAACACAGCAAGTACTGCTTAATTCATTCATGGGCTCATCCAGTCCCTAGTAGCTTCTTACTGTGCTGTAACAAATTATCACAAATACAGGAGCTTAAAATACATACATGTTTTCTCTTACAGCTCTGGAAGTTAGGAATACAGCATGAGTTTTCCAAAGTAAAAACTGAGATATCTGCAGGTTTCTTTCTCTCTGTAGACTCTGGGCAAGAGGATGCATTGTCTTGCCCTCTCCAGCTCCTTCTGGGTATCTGAGTTGCTTAGATCACAATTCCTTCTGCACAACCTATTGCAGCAGCAGCATCACAACTTCTGCTACTTTTATTTCTCTTTATAAAGACATTTAGATACCCTAGCACCACCTAAATGATCAAAAATAAGTTCCCATTTCAAGATCCCTCACAGATGTAAAATATCTTTTGCTGTAGAAGTATCATTTCCATGTTGTAGACCTTGGGGCATAGATATCTTTCTTCAGAAAGATGGCTTTTATTTGGGCCACTACACAGTCATCTACCTATAATTTATTTATTTAAGTGTTTTATTAATTTTATTAATAAACAAATAGCAATTACATAGTTTCAAAACAGGATAGTAGGACAGTCACAATCATTAATACACTGCATATTGTTGTCTTCATAGTGGCTATTCATAGTACAAGATGCAGACATGATATCCTGTCTATTAGTACAAATCTTTATTTTCATTGATTTAAGAGAAAGTAGCTATATATCTGTCTTGACTATTTTGTATATACGGATATATATATATATATATATATATATATATATATCACTACAAAATGGTCCTTCATTTATATCCCTCTTTTTTGTTTACTTTTATCAGAGATGGGTATTCCATTGCAATTTCAACATTGTAGGTGTATGAATTCAGCTAAATAATCTAATATGGTCCAGTAGTCCATAATAGTAATGGGTTGTCCATAGGACTGGCAATGTCAGAGGTTGTTGACTTGAGTCTTTTATAGCTCAATGTATTAATATGGCTTTACATTTTATATCTCATTTTTATACTTTTCTGCTGGATGTTAAGACCAAGATAAAACAAGACCTATATGACAAGAAATGTAACTTTTCTATCTGACAAGTTCAGTCAAATCCCCTCAGAATTTACCCTGAAATCCTATACCACAGTTTGTAGATCCTTTGTCAGTGTCAGCCATGTGGATGAGTCATGGCCATTGCTTGAAAAATTTGCTCTGAGACAATGCTTTCTCTCTAGGTGACTCTCCTTAGCATTATAAATCATCTATCATTTTCCTCCATGGCCCCATCATCTCCTTCATCAGAAAATTTGGGACACCACTAGATTCAAAAATCTTCTGGAGATTCTCAGGATCATTACCTTGCCCATCTTCTACATATAACTATATGGCTTGACATTTTCTATGCCTTAATTTTAAAAACTTCCTTATTACTAATAACAACCCAAGCTACTTGGATAATCATGCCAATAGACTTGTTCATCCTAGAGCTGCAACAAACTTCAACTTACGAAAAACACAATATCTGCAGAACACAATAATGTAAAGTACCATAGAAGCCTCCCAGTTTGGTTTCTGCAATTTCAATTACTAACAGTCAAGTTTGTTCCAAAAATATTAAATGGAAAATTCTGAAGATAAACAATTCCCAATTTTAAATTGCACACCATCCTGAGTAACGTGCTGAAAACTTGCTCTGTCTGAAATGGCCTCATACCTTCATCCATTGCTACCCACTTGTCATCCACTTTGTAGTTACCCTCGGTTGTCAGATCGAGTGTTGCAATGTTTGTGTTCAATAGCCCTTATTTTATTTAACAATGACCCTAAAGTATAAGTGTTCCTGGCAATTTGGATATGCCAGAAAGAAGGTGCAAAGTGCTTCCTCTGATAAAAAGGTAGAAGAATAAGATATTTTGAGGAACACAGAGGGAGAGATCGCATTTACATAAGGCTTATTACGGTGAATTGCTAGAATTGTTTTGCTTTATTATTAGTTATTAATCTCTTGCTGTGCCTATTGTACAAATTAGAGTTTATCATAAATATGTATGATACAGAAAAAATAGTGAATGTAGGGATGAATACTGTCTGAATTTTCATTTCTTTTTTGGCAAGGGTGGGGGACCAGGGATTGAACTCAGGCCCTTGTGCTTGTCAGGCAATCACTTATTCTACTGAGCCATCTCCCCGGTCCCCTGTCTGAAGTTTCAGATGTCCACTGGGATTATGGCAGCTCACTATATAAGACTCATATTATCCAGCTTAGAGTTATTTTTAAGCATTGATCATCCATGAAGAAATAATGAAGGGAATCTGGAGCCCTGTAATAGGAGCAGATAGGAAGAGGGTTGGCGTTTCAGGAGGGAGAATCTCATCCCGTACACAAAAAGCACCTGTGTGCCACAGCAGCTCCAGCTTTTAAAAGCAAAGGCAGAATTTTCTACAATTCCTATTGTATATAAAATATTATATCCTGGAGCAGAATGAGTCCATGACCCACTGAGCTTAGTATCCAGAGTCAAGCAAAATAGGTATTTTAAGATTAAAGCAAAGACAAATGGCAAGGGATATGCTGACCCCAAATTATCATATACATTTACTTGTCCCATGTTTGGATATATTTTTAACACTGACTTGATCAATTCATTGATAATGATAAATTGAGAATAATTAAAATACAGTGGTATCTCTAGTCACAAACTTAATTTCTTTCCAGGATTCTGGGGAAGATGGCCATGTTTGTTTGTACAGGGAAGATGGCCAAGGACCTGTTCCTGCCTCAACATGTAGTTCTCCAACAGAAGCAAAATTTTGCCAACTACTTGTGTTTGAGAACTGAATTGTTTGTAAAGCAAAGCATTAGTGAGCAAAGTATTGCTGAGTTGGTTCTCAGTACTGGGGGACATTTAGAGCACGCAGAGAAAATGTGAAGTTTATAGTGCATGGATCTAAGGCCTGTCCACCTTACGCACTTATCCTCCAGAAGTTTGGAAGGAGGGATGGGAGTGTATCTCAGGGCTAGAACATTGACCTAGCATGTGCAGGGCTCTAGGGTCAATGCCCAACACTAACTAAAATGAACTTTACAAGTAAACATAATGCCTAAAAATAAGGACAGAGGAGGTAGTACCAAACCTTCTCACCTGATAAGAAGATGTCACTTTGATGGTTCAGTAGAAAATATTTTGCTAACTCCAAACATAGCTTAACGAATGCCAGCAGATGTTCAAACTGAAGAGAGATCTATAAACACAACTAACCTGTTCTTTGTCAAAGGTATAAGCAGATGCTAAGTAAATGTGCTTAAAGGAAGATTTGCTTGCTTAGAGATTTGCAGTGCAGTCACATACATATTTTTACAGAAGTACAACTCACAAAGACATGCAAAGGCAGATCTATTGCTAGGTTCTGATTCTGTAATCACCCACTCTGCTCTATTCCTCCAGCATCAAAGAATCCCAGGGCTGAAAGTCACTGCAATAATCCCCAACTTTCCATTCTGACCCACCTTAGACTATAAGGAAGGTATTCCTGATTCATCATAAAGCGACAACTGAGAAGACTCTTACAAAATTACAGAAACTAATATTATTCAAGTGAGAGTATTAGAAGGCTGCATAGATAGCACCAGGGTCAAAAACAGAGTGAAGGGGGAAGCCAGATGATTACACGAGTGCCAGTACCTGCTCTGCCATGAGTCAGCCACACGACTGGTTAGAGTGCGTAATTGAGTCTTCTGGGCCTCAGGTTGCTTACCCTTGTTATGGTCCGTACTGGGGAGGAATGGAAATCTAGGGCCTGGGGCAGGGATTTCCAGCCCTGGCATTCGTTGGTTGTGAAGGAGGAGAACGGGGTGGGTGGCGAGAGAAGCAGCAACTAGCAGGAGATGGGCCTTCGTGTGCCTTTGCAGGCTGGTCTTCTGTAGCCAGCTCATTTGTGATATGCAGATGATCATAGTGACATAGCTTTGTGCTGAGGCCTAACTAAAGGCGTAGGTGATTTTTCTATGCCCAGATAGCTATCTATAAGTACACAATTTATTACAATAAATTGGGAAGCATTTAGGATAGCAATAACTCTTCATAATGGTGAGGCACCATTAATACTTGCCACATGAGTAGAATTTCCTTTGATCTTCTATCATATTCCAACTGTTTTCCTTGTATACTTGTAATCTTTTCTAAAATTCTGGTTTGAGTAAATTATTTGGTTTTGTGTGGATTTGATTTTGGTATTCTTTTTTAGTATATTTTTAGGGGAATGGGTGTATACGTATATCTTGTTAACTTTTTATCTCTTTATCCTCTTCTCCCTTACCTCCTCTCCTCCAACACCAAAAATTGTGGCTTCTTGTTTCTTACCATCTCTCCTTTATTTTACACATTGATTTCTGTTATTTAGGTTGTAAGTTTTTCATATAAGAGATATGTAATTTCTGTGTCTAACATATTTCACTTAGCATTATGATAAATCATCTGCTTTCCTGAAGTTGAC
Organism: Octodon degus; assembly: GCF_000260255.1. Lineage (NCBI taxonomy): Eukaryota > Metazoa > Chordata > Mammalia > Rodentia > Octodontidae > Octodon > Octodon degus. Next base: position 8,404,164 of record NW_004524680.1, on the reverse strand, counting down.
ATTATTTTATTCTCTTTATGACTGAATAATAATGCATTGTGTGTATATGTATGTGTATGTTTATCACAATTTTATATTCTCATTTGAAAGAATAAAACACTTGCACTTATCTGGAAACAGATAGCACACACACACACACACACACACACCCCATAATCCCAATATCCTGAGACACTGAGGCATCAGGATCACAAGTGTAAACCAAGCCTGGACAGTTGAGCAACTTGGCAGAAACATGTCTCAAATTAAAATGAATTAAAAGCGTTTGGGGATAGATGTAGCTCAGTGGAAATGCCCTGAGTTCTGAAATCCCCAATACCAAAGAAAACAACAGACATCTAACCATCTATACCATTTAAACCCATTTAAAAATTTTCATTCAAATCTCTAAATCCATAAAATATTAAATTAGTTTAACCTTTCATTTTATAAACAGAAAAACTAATGTCTGTCAAAATTATATTAGTTTCCATGCACTGACCATCCTGCAGGCTGGCTCTTGGCCCCACAGTGTCCTGCATTGTGGCCATGTTTCTTCTCTTTGGGACCTTCCCACAACACTGGGAAGGGTTTCTCTTCCTCCACTGCTCCATTTTTATTCCCAAGTTGGAGCCTACTTTCTTACTTATGAGGAAAGTTATATAATATCCATATATTTTGCTGTTGACATGGATGGTTTTTACAGGTTGTTTTTCATAGTGAAATCTGCCTCAATGGGAAGGATTTTTAATGGAGTATACATGGAATTGAAATTGCAGTGGCTGGTGGGGGATGGTGGTGCACACCTGTAAGCCCAGCATGCAGGAGGCAGAGGTAGGAGGATTGCTGCTGCAAGTTCAACCCTGTCTAAAAAAAAAAAAAGAGCAAAGGCTCTGAAATCATGAAACCTTTCCATGATCAATAAATCAGTAACACAACCCATTAAGCTCAGGCTGATTCCACCAATGGAGAAAATGGTAAATACGTGGACTTTTAGAAGCCCTCTGCAATTCTTTAAATGCTTTAAAATAAAAAAATGTTTACTATGAACATCAACTATTTGAACTTATGTTAATTGCACATCAAATGTGAAACATAAAATTGATTACAAATATTAGTGAAGCATTTGCTCTTCAAAATGGAGTAGTGGAAATCATCAGAAGATTTTACAACCTACTGTGACATGGAAAACAATCCTCTTACGTTCCCATTGCTCCAAAACAATGATGCAATTAAATATATTCTAGATACCCATAAATCACTTCTTGGCCTTTTGGATAAGATCAAATGTAGATACCCATGAATGTAAAGTAAGAAATACCCTAGATATCATATTCCAATGTAACTGAGAGTCTGTAGTCTCTACAGTGGTGCCCTATGACACTGGATATATTACACCCAGCCCCAGGTACAGGCAATAGTCATTAATCTCTACCAGTGAAGGAGAAATAGCTTCATGGATTTTATTAAGCTTGCAATAGTGATACAATCTAAGCAATATATGATGACCAATATATGTCTGAAATAAAAATTCTTCCTGTTTTAGGTTGGAGAGTATGAAAAGAAGGATTACATTTCTCTGCAACATTTCCTAAAGATTTATCTTTATAAAAATGAAGCTCAAACTCTGGCATGTCCGATAGTTCTAAAGCACAAACAAGTGCATACATTCCTGATTTTCTCCCACAAGATGGAGCCAGTTGCAGATCTATGATGTTGGATCTGCAGTCAGAAATCTGTCTTATTTGTAACACAGGAAACTGAGCCCATTGTCCTTGCTTTTAGGGGCTAAAAGTAGTTTACAACAGTAAAGTATCCTGGTTCATTTATCTGGTGGAGTTTATGGCAAGAATCCTCCAAGAGGTGGGCATGAAGGTTGAGAGAGTGCCGTGCTTTCAGCTGTGTTAGCAGGACCGAGAGACAGTCTGACAGCAACACGCAGGGACTCTGAAGGCTGTTCTTCTTGCAACTTATCTGGTATTAGTAAAAAAAAGAAAGAAAAAAGGAGACCATAATTCTAGGGATATTCATCTCTTAAGAAACTGGAACACTTGGAAATAAAGAAAATGATTCTTTATACAAAAACGAAACCATGAATCACTGAGAAAAAGGAGAAATGACTAACAAAATGAGTGTTCTCTTATTACAGGTCCTAGCTCAAGCCCTCTCCTTCTCGTGCCCTCTAGAAAACAGAAACAGATCATTTAAACTGATGTTTATTTTTCCTCCTCTGAAACTCTATGGCATAACACAGGTCTGTACCTTGAAGTTCGTTTTATAATGCAAGCTATTTTCCCCTTAGCTAGAATTTTTATTCATTAAACAACTTAGACTTGATCTCCCTCTATACAATCGCTGTGGTCCCAGCGCACTGGGAAACAGGACCTATTGCAACCTATAGCTGTGTGGGCCTGCTTTTTCTCCTGTGGTGAGCCCTCCGCTCCCCCTGCGCCCACACTTGCAAATATGCTGTGAAGTGCCACGCCCCCTCTCAGGATCAGATTTCAGCAGCCATTGCAATGCCCACAGCTAATGCCCAAGGACATACAGCTGAGAACTATGTCCAGTGCACCTAGTCTTTTTGAACTGAAAACAGCCTCTAGTCCAGTCCAGAGGAGGAAGTGGGTTTCCATTTCAAACCAAACATGGTAAGTGTAATCACCAATTCATTTGTTGAGTAACAATGAATTATTTTTAAATGAATTCCTTTTAAAAAGTCCCTGTAGTCTAAAAGCATGGCATCGGCATCATATAAATTGTGATCAAGTTCCAATCGTTCACATTCTAGCTTTATGGCCTTGAATAATCAACTCACCTTTTTGAGTTTCTGTTTTCTCCTCTGTGACATGGTGATGTTAGTAACCTACTGCTGACCCTCTTGGTATTTGTCTTAGTTATTTTTTTCATTGCTGAGACAAAGTACCCAACACCCAAGGTTAAAGGAGGAAAGGTTATTTAGCTCACAGTTTGTACAGGTTTCAGCCCATAATTGGCTGGCTCTTAAGGCAGGGCAGAACATGGCAGAGGGGCAACAGTTCATGGTGCTGAAAAATACCAAAAGCAGGATGGGGAGAGGGCTCAGTGGAATAAGTGCTTCCCTGGCAAGCGCAAGGGCCTGAGTTCAATCCCTGGTTCCACCAAAAATAAAAATAAAATATAATAAAATACCAAAAGCAATAAGAAAGGAAGGGAGAGCAAGCCTCTTCCTCTCCCTTATATTATAGGAAGGCTAGCTGGTTAAGGCAGATTTAACATTCACACCCTTAATCCCAGCATTAGACCATGAATCATTCACAACTTCTAGATTCAGCTGCCTTGGAAAAACCTGACCTCATGACTGCATGAGGCTTTGAGGGGACATTCAGACACAAACCATACAAGGTCCTTAATACTCAAAGACTTTTCTCACCTTCTCTTTTTCTGTAACTCTTGTGCAAAGATAGTATTTGATTCACATTTAGCGCATGTGACTATTTACCAAGGAATGTCCATCAGGTTAATAAGATGATGCATTCCTTGATACCAATCAGAATCTTTCCACAAGCTGGAGCTTGCAGAGACAGAAGTATTGCATAGGTTCAAAACCAGGGTCATTTGTTCAGCAAGCTTGCTGTATTTTGCATTTAAGATATGAGTCAACTTTGAGAATAGCACAGGCCACATGTTAGTCCCCAGTGAAGGTACTTTCCTAGAGAGATCAACCATCTACTTATATCACATTGACCATATTAGACCCTGCTTATTACAGTGGATGCAGTGCCTTACCACTATTAGGAAATATGTGTATTCTGGCTTGGAATTTACCTTTCTCAATGGACTTGTTAAAAGAAAAAATGCTTGCAATCTGAAAGAACAGCTTTGGAGTAATGTAAGTAGCGTTCACATTCCATTCCTTGGGAAACAAACACGCTTCTGTTGACACTTAAATCTACAGACATACAGAATTCTTTGTATATGTCCCCATAGTATAACATGTATTGACTTAGAATTTGATTTCACAAAGAATACAAAAGAAAATGGACTCACCATGCCTTTCCAGGTCTACCATCTACATTGTCTATATCCAGGGACAGTGCTATCTTGGACTGGTGTAGTATCCTTCTGAATCGTAAGAGAAAACATTAGCTAAAATAAAGCTTTGCAAGGTCAGGATCCTTTACTATAGTATATGTTATATTTTTGAACCAAAACACAATATCTTCCAAAGCCAGAAAATATAGGATGAAAGTAAGAGGAATCACATAACTCCAACACAGAGTAATCCACTGACAAAAGTTTGAAACTTCGAGTGTTACTAAGAGCTTTACATCCCAGGAAAAGAATGTACTGACTTTCATTACAGGATGCAAAATTGGACCCAATTAAACCAGAGGCTGTCAAAAAAAAAAAAAAACACCAGGCAGAGATGAGATTTGCATTATGGCTGAGATGGTTGATTCAAATTACCATGGAGAAATTGTTGGCTACTACATTGCAAGGCAGAAAAGAATGATGAGCAGTATCCAGGGAGATTGTCAGGGTACTTTTTAATGTGTTTATGCTTGAGAGTAAGCACCACTAAGAGATTATAGCCATCCATCCAAAAATCAGGACAACTGAGAGTGTAGCAATTTCATCCATAATGATTTAACTATACTGGGCTTCAAAATTTGGGTTGGTATTTTTAATACTAATATTTTTCCACTATAGAGCCCTGATAAGAAGCTAGTTAAGAATAAAAGTAATATGAAATGGTGGGAACTTTGCCTTACTCAAATGAGAAATACCATACTCTGGTTCCTCTTCAGATCATATAAATCTTTTGCCTTTTACCAAATGAGAAATACCATGCAGTACTTACACTTGTGTGTCTGGTTTATTTCAATCAACGTTCTATGTTCTAAGTGCATCCATTTTCCTACATCTCAAATTTGTCCTTTCTTGTAGCCATCCATTATGTCTAGATACCACATTTTCTTTATCCAGTCCTCTATTGATGGGGATACAGCCTGCTTCCCAACAAAAAGCATAAGAAAGGATGGATAGAAGGAGACAATGGAATGGATTGCTTTCAAATTGGAAGAGTCCAGGAGAGCAAGGACCAGGAAAAGGGGAAGGCAAAGAAGAAATGAGTAGAATGAAGATAAGCCATATGCAGAAACCTAATAACTTTAATGAATATAAACATTAGATCTAATAAACATGAGCTAAGATTAATAATATCAGAAAGAATGAAAATAAAAAGAAAGACATTATAAGAGAGGGGGAGAGAGCAAAAGGGGTCCAAAAAAAGCAACAAGCTATATTACATACATGTACCCACACCCCAAGATAACTGTAAACTGCATGTTCTACAAACATGCAGTTTATCTTTAACTTAAAGATAAGTTAAAAAAGAAGTGGTGGGACTAAGCACTAACACACCAACTGGGGTTTCATCATTGTCACATATAATAGGAAATGTGATGCTGTGAATATCTTAGGATGTACATATCTTTTTTTCCTCTGTGTTCCTCCACTGTTTGAATGAGATGTGTCATTGATGCTTAACCTCATGACTTTACTCATAGACGATGAAAAGCCTCCAAGGAGTGAACCATTTTCATCTGCAATCTTGGACATCAATTAATCTCTGATCTTTTGTATTTCTCAACCATGGCCGGGTGGCAGGAACACCTCCACTGACTTTGGGCATTCTGGCCCTGTGTTAGGTCAAAACATGCAAATGTTTAGGAGAATTTCTTTAAAAAAAAAAAACTCAGGCTACCTTGTGTCTGTTTTCTTAACTCTGTTCCTCACTCTCCCCATCTGATCTATGTCAAAAGGGCAGACTCCAAAAGACTGATTTTCAGTTACAGGAAACACTGGTAACAGAAGACAGATTTGAAGAGGTAGAGTGTATTTCTCTTTCTCTTTCTCTGTGATGCCCTTCCAGAGTTTCCACAGCAGCTCCACACTTCACACAGCTGTCCAATCCTTCAGATAGGTCTTGTCAAGGAATACTGGTGCCTGGGATCCCATAATAACACCCTTTTACTTTGTCTTTCTGGAAAACTTAAGGCAGCAGATTTCTGTTGGTACTAAACTTGTGCTAAATAACATCTATTATTTCTCAGCCTTTCTAATCACCTCTGTAATTCATTCCTTGTGTTAGATACCTTCTTTTTTAAGTATTCAGAATGAGGTCTGTTTTCCTAGTCTTATACTGACTGATACACTATCTTTTTTGATTATTATAAAGTACCAAAGTTAATATGAGATGTACATAACATAGTGCCAAGAGGCAGTTGTCAGAAATCCATTGCTTAGTATCAAATGCATGATTTGACTACAGGGTTTGAAATATAGTGCTATCACTTACTACAGAGTTGCCCACACTGAATAGTTATTTCAAAGTCCTGTACCTCCAGTTCACAAAAGCCAAGATATGGAACCAGCCAACATACCTTCCAATAGATGAATAGCTTAAAAATGTAGCATAATGCAATACCATTCAGCCATGAAGAAAAATCAAATTTGTTATTTGCAAGAAAATGTGTGGATGTAGAGTCTACCATCTTGAATGAAGCCAGACAGACTTAGAAAGACAAATATCACAAATATCTCTCCCTAATACATGAAATCTGAAAAAGATAGCAAGAAACTACAAGAAGGAAATTATCCCAGAGGAAAGGATAAGGGAAAAGGGAGGCGGAAAAAAGTGAAAGGGTAGGTAGTGTTAGGGAGATGGATATAGTCAAGATGTATATGCACTCGGACCAAAAGAGAGCAAGACAAAGTGACAATGGGAGCATGAAAGTGATCAAAGCATGCTATGAGCAACAATAAATTTGCCAGATTGAAACCCATTAATCTGTAGGTTATGGTTTGTGTTTAGTTGTCCCCCAAAACTTCATGCAGTCATTAGGATGGCTTCTAGCATTTGTGATTAATTCATAATCCAATGTGGGGATTATGGGTGTGGGTGCTACACCCACGCTGGGGTATATAGTCTGAATTACAGTATAAGGAAAAGAGAGAGGCTGGTTCGCTTCCTCAGCCACTGTTCCTGCCTTTGCTCTTTGCTGTTTCCCACCACCACGTACAGCTGCCCTCTGCCATGTGGCACTCTGCCTTGAGCCGGGCGAGAACGGACTGAAATCTCCACTAACTGTGAGCTAAATATTTAAGCAGCCATTTTTCTTTCCTTAATTTTGGGTATCAGGTATTTTGTCCCAACAAAGTGGAAAAAGTAACTGAGACACTATACAATCAATAAATACTAATAAAAACATGTGAAAACTTTCACGTATTATTTCCAAATCTTCAAAAATAGTAATACCTATTCAAAGGGATGTGAAATATGGATTAGATTTATGTAAAGCACATGAAATAGTCCCAGGTAAAAGGAGTGCCATAAATGTGAGCTCTTTTCATGAGCTTACCATTTACAAAAAGACAATTGAAAAAATACCAACTGAAAAAGTAGCAAAGGTCTTTAAGCCCCCAGTTTGTGATAGCTGGACTCACATGATTCTAAAGCAAAACTTCCCTTTCAGAGTAGCTCCAGAGGCAAGATGTATGACCCTGAAAAAACAGACAGTGCAAAATTAGGCTGTCTTATCTCCTATAGAAATGTGGACATGAATGTGGAGTAAGCACTGTGTGTCTGTGTGTGCATTTTCAATCTCCCAGTATCCACTACAAGGTGAAGATTGGCTTGGTCCAGGCCTGGCTCACTGTACGCCTTCTGTGGAAAGAGCATGAAACCTAGAGTTAGGGGTTAGAAGACAGGGAGTCCAGTTCCAGGCATACCCATATAGCCCTTCTTTGTTGAGAACAATTTAAGAGTCTCTGAATTTAATTGCACTTACCTATAAATAAGATAAATATTGACCATCAGCTTGCTGTACAGTGAAATGGAAATTTTGCCTATTATAACTACAAATTTTGAGTGGGATTTCAGGTTTTCTCTAGTAAAAAGCATGAACTGTCAGTCAGTAGAATCCAGGAAACATGGCTCTACCTCCTTGAACAGTCAAAATAATCCAGTGATTTTAGTTCTATTATTAGATGCCCATTCGGATAAAGAAATAGATTTGCAAAGATCTTTGTTTTGTTGGCCAAGATTGTTAACAAATTGCAGAGACTGAATGTACAAAGTGTCAGGTTTCTGGCCATGATGCTGTCAAACTGGAACTGGATTATGCATGCAACAGAACATCATTTGTGTGGAATTAAACTATTGCAAAGATACTTCAGTGCAAGGTGGGAAGTAGGGAGATGGTAAATCTATCGAGTGCTTTATGAGATCATTCACAATAAATCCTCAGGCCTACAGGAGAATTTTCAACAATGAAACTCTTGTGGGGAATTTGATTTATTAGAAAAGTGGTGAAGAGCTGGAATCTACACCCATTCCCTCGGGGTACATAAGTGGACCCAACCCACAGACATTTGCAGATATGCATGGAGAAGACCAGGATGAAGTTATGAGAGATGGCGGACATGGGAAGGAGCTCCAAATCCACAGTGGCTAAGCTCTCACATTCAAGGATCTGCCTTTTGTAGGGCCCTTTCCTTATGTATGTGTCGTTAATTGTACAGTAAGAGAATCTGCAGCAGCCTCAAGTACCAGTTGACATGGGGCAGGTGCATCCACCTGTGGCTCAGGTTCTTCATCTATAATCTGGAAGCATCACCTGTCATGTCATTGCCAGACCTTTGGAGGAGACAACAGATGGAATCATAAGAGCTGAATCATTATATACATGTGTTTGCAAAATGTTTCCAAATATATCATCCCAGCTGAATCTCACACCAACACAACATTATTGATCAAAACTGACAGTTATTGAAAGTTTACAGTGAACCTGCCAGGGCTGGTTTCGTTGCTGACCTTTTGTTTTGTTCTCTAAAATCTTTGCCTGGTTGTTTTTTTTTCTGATTTAATCCTCAAAGCAATTTTTGACAAATTAGGAAACTGAGGCAAGCAAGAGATTAGGTAACTTATTCAATTTTCATCTAACATTGGTGAAGCCTGGCTCCCCACCCAGAAAGTGAGCTCCTGAAAGGCAATAATGGGTGAGCAATGTAGGCAAAATCTCCAAGCCACCAGTGATAGATGGGCCTTGGTGTGCGGGTGACTGATTGAGAAATGACTTTGAAAAGTATTGAGTTCTTGGAAAAGGAGCCCTTTGATGCAAATGCAGACCTCAGCGCCAGTGACAAACATCAGACATGAGTGCCAAAGTTCCCTGTGCAGCACCTAAGTCAGATTGCAGCCCTCCTGGTGCGCCTGCATTTGGCTGACTTGCCTGGCAAGTGGCCTTTGAGGTGGGCTTTCAAACAGTGGAACAGGAAGAACCTTCTTGAGAACTGATGTGACTGACACTGTGGCCTCTGCCCTGCCCTTTATATTTCAAGTGGAGTCAGGCCTGTTCCTCTCTGAATATTTCATATTAGCCAGGTCAGGGAAGATGCCTGTTGTTTAATATATACCCAGTGTTCAGCCTTTAACTTTTTGCCATTCTCTGAAGTTAGAGATACAATGTGAGACGATTCTAGGGTTGGGTTTAGGAAGAACCCAGAGCCTAGAAACTCTTGGTGAGACCACTTGCAGGTGAGCTCAGAGGCAGTGGGCCTTACCACAGCCTCTCAGGGAAGAAATAGAGCAATCACCAGAGGCCCCAGAGTGGTCGGTCATCTCAGGGCAGTGAGTATCTTTACTTGAACTGGGACTTCCTTAATCTAATAGAGTAAGTATTGCTCCCAAATATAGGCAGCAGCAAGGTGGTAAAACATTTCTCACACCATGCTGGACCACCTCCCTTTCAGTTATGTTGCTTCTGTTCTACAACATGGCACCGGGAAGAAGCTCCAGCCCATGGAGAGGCCTCTTTTCCCACTGCATCCTGACACTCTGGCCTTCCAGACCTGCATAGGTGCCCATGGCTCTTCAGGCAAGAACCCCAGTCTGTCTGAGGCTAGTCAGGGCAACAGTTCCTCATCCTGAGCCAATTAACATAGTTTCTCAAGCTCAGCTTCTATACACAGAGAAGTCTTTGGGCCAGGTGACTCAGTAGCCAACACACTTCCTGCCACAGCCTTGGACCAGATCAGAACCTCACGCTCCACATAACAGTAGCTGTGGCAGGAGAGTTCAAACTGCAGCGTGAGTGTAATATAGAGTCTAGGACTATTTTGTTTTTACTTCTTCTACTACAACTTCATTAACAAGCTAACAGGGGACAAATGTTAAAGAGGATGCTGATAGAACTGCTGTTGACTTGTCAGCAGGGAAAACAGATCCTTCATCACTATCTCTGTAAACAACATAAAACTGAAGCAACTATGGTCCTTGATTCCAAATAGCTTCAGCAAGTGGCTTGAATTCCTTGAGCACATATAACTATTTTTGATAAATCTAGTCTCTTCCCTTGTAGCCTAAATATAGGTGGAATGCATTGGACTTTGAATCCCATGGTGGGGATAGGACTGGAAGGTTTTCCTGAGCAAGGTTACCTTTGTGCTTCCTGAATAAGGATGACAGGTTAGCAACACCCACAATCTGTAGGAAGAGTGAGGAAAATGAGTGGAGAGCTGATTGGTAACACTGGCAATGAGGGGGTGATGAGTTGTCTTCAACAAAGGACTAAGGAAGAGAGGGAGAAGAAATGAAGAGGCACTTTGCTGGGCCTAGGACCTCTCTGGGTAGTGGAAATTGGATGCACAAGGGACTGTAGATCCCTGCAGGGGTTTACAGTACAGTACAGAAGTGCCCCATTAGAATTGAATGCAATGAAATCCCTGGAAGCTCAATGAGTGTTTCATTAGGGCAAGAGGAGGAGATCACCGGGAGGAGGTCAAAAGGAAGGGAGAGAATAAGTGGTGCTCGGTATTCCCCCACAGGCCAGGAGGAGCCCTTGTTATCTGCCTTTTCTGAATCAGGAGACAGAAACACATGAATAATAGGCGAAGTGTGGGTTGATGATGTAGATTAGAAAGAGCATCTTAGCAATATGCTTCTGTGAACCTTCCAGGGCTGAGCATCATCAGAGGCTCTGGCTTGGGTCTCTGGGTGGATTTCAGTGGTAGCAGCAATAATACTGATGAGGAAAGAGAGGGGGGTCTTAGATCATGATGTCTCCTGTGTGGCATGCCAACTAGGGGAAGGAATGAGGGTGAGAGTTCTAGAAAGCAGGCCTCAAGCAAAGCAGGTCCTACCACAACCATGCAGATTGGAGCATAGAGAATGACTCAACATCCCCCTTGCACCTGGCAAAAAGAATTGTAATTGATTTTAGGATCTATGTGTGGATCTCCTTCAGAAAAGAACCCGTGCATTTGCACGATATCTATTTTTTATTTATTTATTTATTTTCATTTGTATGTATTTGGTACAGAGTCTCACTATGCAGCTCAGACTCATAGTGATCCTCTTGATTTCAGCCTCCCCAGAGCTGGGATCACAGGCGTGCACCATCACACCTGGACTCAGCCTCTGGCTCAGTCACTGGGTGGGGCCAGTGCAGCGTGTGGGACCAGGATTCAATTCTGTGCTTGCTGAAACAGGTGCTTAGTCTGCTGAGCTATCTCACCACTGAGCTATCCATTTCGTAAGATCCCAAAGCATACTCACTTCCAAAAGGAACAGCTTTATAATTAAGCTAAGGCTGGAGATTGGGCTCGGAAGCTTTTTCCATGTGTACTAACCAGTCTTGTGACATTCAACGGACAGCCATGAGCCAGCTGGCTCAAACTCGGGTCCTCTGTGAGAACTGAGGCTCTAGGAACGTACACTGTGAACACGAACTTAAGCTAACTGTCTCTAATATTGTTTTCAGTAATAATAGTGATTAGTGCCGAGCTCTAGACTAAGTGATTTGTGTGCACTGCATCATTTGATTATTCCATCATCCCTGGAAGTGGGTTCCATTGTCTTCCCTTAACACCCGATGAATCTGAGGTAAGAATGGTTAACAGTGCACTGAAAACCTCTGAGAAACTAGTAGCAAGGAGGAAATTGCTTTCAGTTCTTTCAAACTCTGAAGATCTTGCAAATTTGTGTGGTGGTGTTTTATGCTTAACACACAGCTGTCACAAGCAGCAATTTCTGGGTTTTTTTTTTCAAGACAATGCAAAGATGTTACTATTAATAGTCTCTTCCTCTCCAAGAGCTTAAAGTGACTCACTTAAAAGCCAGACAGCTTGAAGTTAGCTTTCAGGGATTTGCAATAAGCTTCTCTTGCTCCAGAGTAGATGAAGAGTCAGATACACAGCCCATTCTCTCCTGCTGTAAACTCCCTTCTCTTTTATTCATCCCCCATTTTTATTCAAAGCATTACCTGACTGTCCCAGCTCAAAACCAGAATGGTCCTCAGTTCTCTTCCTCCACTCCACTCCATCTATCACAACCCAACCTGTCTTCCACAACTCCTATAGCTCTTTCCTCCTCTCTGATTCTATGCCCTGTAATGTCAATAAAGCCCATCTCCAAAAATCCACTGGGCTTTCTCAGTCGTCATTCCACTTACCTAGTGGTCTGGAATTTCAGCATGTATGCCCCCTGTGGACATGTTCAGACCCAACCTACTGGGCTCCACTTCCAGAGATTGTGCATCAGAAGGTGCTGTGGCCTGAATGGGATTTGATTCCTCTGAAACTCAAGTTGAAACTCACTATTCATGAGATATTAAGAGTAACATCAGGCTGGTATTTCAGAGGTAACATCATTAATGTATTAACCTATTAATACCATTAAAGGATTAATGGATTGATGAATTATTTTGAGTGTGGCTCTGCTGTAAAAGCCTGTCTAGCTAACTTACTGGCAAACTTCCTATCTTTCACCATGTGATACTCTGTGCCACCTTGTAATTCTGCTAGCAAAGAGCTGTCACTACATGTGATCCCTCAACTTAAGGCCAGAGCCATGAGACAAAATAAATCTCTTTTCTTTGTAACTTAGTCTGTAGCATTGCACTATTATAGAAAATTGACTAAGAAAATAGGATTTCCAAGAAGGGCCACTGCTGCTAAGAAGCTCACTTTGAAAACTTCTGCCCTACACCATGTCTGCCAAAGTGATCACTTCTCTTCCGTGAATACCAATGTTCCATGTTTCCTTGTGGCCTAAGGAAGGCAAATATCATGTGAGCTTGGGTCAGGCTATGGCATATCAAAGGTGGATCAGAAGCAAGGGCCAAATAATATCCATCAAGCTGATGGTGCTATAAATACACAAAGATTTTCTATGCTCAGAGGAAGAAGCATTCCTGAATAAAAGAGAGTCTGAGTGACCAGGTAAGAAGGGAGTAATCTTTAGAGTGTTTCTGAATTTCAATTGTTCAAGTGTTTATTTCATCACTCACTTACTATTCTATCAGTGGACTAGCCCTGGGGCTGGATGCTCCCAAGAGACAGTTAGAGGCTTAGAGAATCTGATGGTGAGCTATTACCTGCATAACAATTTATCAACTAATGTATTGCACCATGATTCATGCATGAAGGGAGAAAATCACATGATCATCATACTAAATGCTGGAAAAGCTTTTGACAACACACAACACTCTTATTTTTATTTTCTATTTTGTTTTTATTTTAAAGAGAAGACAAATAATGGATATTAGAAACAACACGCAATTTTGAAAAAAACCCACAATGATAGGTATTCATCATTGGTTGTTACATTGCACATTGTTTTCAATGTAGTTGCTCAGTTTTTTTTTCATGAATTTAGGGCAGGGTCTACAGGGTGTACAGGGTCTTATTATATAGATCAGACTCAGTGATTCTCCTGTTTTCAGCCTCCAAAGTGTTGGGATTACAGGTGCACTCCATCACATCCAGTCTCAATGTGCCCCACTGGTGGGGCTAGAACCGCACGCCAGAGATTGAACCCCAGCCCCTGTGCTCTGCTGAAGCAGGTGCTTTAGTCCACTGAGCTATCTGACTGGCCCTCTATCAGTGTCTTATTTTAAAAAGAAAGAAACACAGACAACCAGGAATAAAGTCCATTCTGATAAGGTCTATCATGAAAAAAAAAAAAAAAACAGAGCATAATACTTGACAAAGTGTTTTGCCTCTCAGATCATAAATGAAACAAGGCTGTGTGCCATCACCCAGTCTAGTCAATATTGAAGTGGATACTCCAGCTAGGACTATGAGGCAAACAAAAAATAAGTGAAAGTCATATGAAAAGAGAAGTAAGACTACATTTGTTCACAAATGTCATGATCTTGGATAAAGACAATATTTAGGAATCCACTAGGAACTACAAAATTATGAAAACTAAAAGATAACTAATGAGCTCAGAAATATTGAAAACACAAGATCAAAAAATAAAACCATTTATATTTCATTGCATTGGCAGTGAACAAAGATGAATTAACAAAATAATTTACAAGAGCATCAAAAGAAAATTTTAAAAGACATTTAATGAAAATTCCGTGCTTTTACACTAAGAACCACAAAATATTATTGACAAAGAACATCCAAAATAGATGTAAAAAAAATCCCATAACTCTGGGTCATATTTAATATTGTCAAGTGAGTCACTAATCCCAGACTTAATCTCCAGATTCTATGCCATCCCTTTAAAATTCAAGGTACCATTTTGCATAAAGAAAAGATAAATCCTCATAACCTTTAATTAAGCAATGATTTCATAGGTACAATGTAAAAGAAATAAACAAGAAAAATTAGTTGGAGAAGACTTCAACAAAATTTTAAAAATACTTTTATGCTAAAATTGTACCATTAAGAAAATAAAACCATAACTCACAGATGGAAGAAACATTTACAAATCATGTATCAAATAGAGAACTTTTATTTGGATAATACTTTTTAATCTTTTTGTAGTAGTAACAGGACCTTAAAATTTAATTGGACAGGGGCCAGGGAGATGGCTCAGTGGAGTAAGTGCTTCCCTGGCAAGCACACGGTTCTGAGTTCAATCCCCGGTTCTGCCAAAATAAAAAAAAAATTAAATGGACAAAGGATTGGAATGGACTTCTCTCCAAAAATGAGACAGAGTTGGCCAGTGGTGCTTAACATCATTGTTCGCTACAGAAAAGCAAATCAAGATTACAATTCAGTACCACTTCAAGAGCTGCAATTTAAAAGACAGACAACAGTAAGTGCTGGCAAAGGCGTGGAGAAATTACAATCCTTATATGTTATTATATTAAATAAACAGGAATTTGGGACTAGTTAGAGGGAGTGTAAAGTAGGGCATACACTTTGGAGATCATTTGGCTACTCTCCAAAGTATTAAATAACATTACCATAGAAACTGACAATTCCACTTTGAGGTACAAACCCCCCAAAAAATAAAAACATGTATCTATGCAAATAAAATGTACGTGAAAGCAGCATTACACAAAGTATCTCCAATTTGGAAATAATGCAAATTCTCATTCACTGATGAATGGAAAAACAGTAGGTGGCTCATTTTTACAATGAGGTGTTGTTCCACAATGAATAAACTAATAATTCATGCTGTATTACAGATGAACCTTGCAAACATTATGCTAAGTAAAAGAAGCTAGTCACAAAAAGTCACACATTGAATCCTTTCATTTTCACAAAATGTGCAAAAGCAAATCCGCACAGATGGAAAGGAGATTAGCTGATCATCTTACAAAATATAGGCTTGCAAGACTAATGAAATAACATAAGGACAAACCATTCCTTCAATAAACTATAGAAATTAGTAGTATAATTATCTTAGCTATCTTATACAAATCTATTTTTTCTTCCCCCATCCCAGTTGTTCTTTCTTTTTGAGCAGTTTCCTTCCTTTTCAAAGTATCTGTTGTACCTTTTTGACCTTAATTACTCTTTCAGTTTCTTATACTAGAGAGACAATATGATGTTTATGCATATGAATCTGATTTATCTCACTTATGAGTATGATCTCTAGTTGCATCCACTTATCTATAAAAGCCTTGAATTTACCTTTCTTTATAGCTGAGCAGTACTCCATTATATGAAAATACCACATCTTTTTAATCAATTCCTCAGTAGATTGGCATTTGGGTTGTTTCCAAGATTTAGCTATGACAAATTGTGCTGCTACTAACATAGGTGTACATGTATCGCTATAGTATGATGTTTTTAGTTCTGGAAAAATATGTAAGAGGAGGATAGATGAGTCCAAAGGGACTTCTAATCCTAGCTTTTGGAGGAATCTCCACACTGATCTCTATAGTGGTTGTACCAGTCTATACACTCACCAACAGTTGAGAAGTATTCCTTTTACCCCACAACCCCTCCAGCATGTTATTTGTTGACTTCTTCATGCCAGCCATTCTCTTTGGGGTAAGATGGAAATCTCAGTGTGTTGTAATTTGCAACTCTTGAATGATCAATAATGTTGAACATTTTTTCATATATTCATTTGCAATTTATATTTCTTCATCTGAGAAGTGCATATTCATCTCAGATGCCCATTTTTTGATTGAGTCTTTGAATTTTGGGGACCATTTTGTTTAATTCTTTATGTACAAGAGCAAAGTATTTTGTCTGAAGGATAGTTGGCTACAAATTTTGCCATTCTGAGTTTTACTTTCACTCTGTTGGTGATTTATTTTGATGTGCAAGAACTTTTTAATAAGATGAGATCCCAGCTGTTGATTCTTTGAAGTACTTCCCATGCAGCTTGGTTTCTCTTCGTAAACTCTTTGCCTATTGCTATGTCTTCAAGATTTCTACATACTTTTTAAATTTTTTTTTAATTTAAAAAATTCAGAACAGTGGTATCCTGGGTCTGAGGAAATTGGAGGAATGGGGGTGACTAATGATGGTGGGGTTTCTTTCTGAGGTGATCAATATGCCCCAAAATTAAAGTGCAGTAATATATTGTATACCTCTCTGAATATGAAACAAAAAATATTGACATGTACATTGTAAGTGTGTAAAATGTATGATAGGTGACTTATAGTTGCATTAAATGATTTTTAATCATATTAGGATAAATTCATTTTTAAATTTTTAGTTGACACATAGAACTTGTCCAAATTTGTGGGTTCAGTATAGTATTTCAACACATGCATACACTGTAATGATTAGGTCATGGTCATTAACATTTCTGTTACCTCAAACTTATATCATTTCTTTGTGATAAAACATTCAACATTCTTTCTCCTAGATGTAATAAATATGTAATACTTTAATGTTAATTATTAAAAATACATTCCTAAAATTCATCTGGAACCAGAAGAGACCAGAGTATCAGAAGCAATCTTGGGCAACAAAGGAAAGGCAGGAGGCATCACAATCCCTGACTTTAAATTATACTACAAAGCTACTGTGATAAAATTAACATGGTACTGGCACAAAAGACCTCAGAATCAATGGAATACATTGGAAGATTCAGATACAACTACAAACACACTCAACTATCTTATCTTTGAGAAAGGGGCCAAATATGCTCACCAGAAGAAAGATAGCCTATTTAATAAATGATGATGGAAATACAGCCTTTACACATGCTGAAGGCTTAAAATAGAACCATCCCTATCACCATACACAAAACTACAATCATAAATGATCAAACAGTTAAATATTAAAACTGAAATATTAAATCTTCTGGAGGAGAAAGTAGGTAGAAACCTTAAGAACACAGAGATAGGTTAAGAGTTCATCAACAAATATCAAACTATATAGGTAATATATCAAAGAATCAACAATTGAGAGCTCATCTTTTGAAAAGTTTCTGCACATCAAAAGAAATAACTACCTCCCCCACCCCGCCTGCCGAGTAGGAATTTCTGCCGTGTTCCAGGAACCCCCAGACTCAATCCTAACCCATGTCCAGTAAGTGTGTGGGAGAGCTTCCAGCTACCCTGTGCCAACGGAACCTATTACTGATCCCAGCCTAGGCGCAGCGTAGGTGAGACCCTTTTCCACCTACTTGGGACGACCCGCAACATTACGCAACACCTCATCCACCACGCCCATTCAGGAGGAATTTCTGCAGAGTCCTAGCCCAGGCCTGGTGAGTGTGTGGGACAGTTGCATCTCCCCCCTACTCCATCTTGTCCCCTTCAGACTCAGCTCAGGCCTGGCATACAGGCCTGGGGTGAAATCCTGCAGCTGAAATCCCTGCAGAGAGTGTAGAGGATAGAACCACCTAGCTAGTCCAGGAGTAGAAAATCTTGCCAGAGAGGCACAACAGGTTCACCCTCATGGAAGGAGCTGAGCACAGCAGCCAGAAGCAAGCCAGACACAGCTGGATAAATCCAAACTTTGTAGATCTGCACCTGAACTTCAGCATGTGCTAAGGTTATAACTAAAACGAAGATTTACAACAAAGGTCAGAAGACAGTGCTACACAAAATGACGAGAAGTAACAAAATGCAACCTCAGAACCCAAACCCACCTATAAGAAGTGCAGAGGACACTAACACAGAACAAATTCAGAATCACACAGCTGAAAGCAATGAATCAACAGCTTCTGAAATAAAAAAAAAACAGCTGCAGAAAGGTATAGAGGAACTCAGATTGGAAATAAACAAAGAAATCCCTGAATTAATAACATGTGCAGTAAAAAATCAAATGCAGAAACATATGAAGGAAATCCAATGCTGACTCAGAACAAGTGAGGAGGACACTAGCTAGGCTCAAATGCATGAATTAATAGCGTCAATAGTAAATAGGCAACAGCAGAAATATATAGAGAAAGTCAGAGTGCAATTCTTTTCTGAAATAAAAAAAGAATTCTCAGAACTCGTAGCATTGAAGTAAAGAAGCAACTACAGAAACATAGGGAGGAAACACAAACTGAAAAAAAAAACACTGCAGTAGAAGAATTTATAACTGCTTCTGAAGAAGACACTGATAAAAAAAAATAGAGGAGATTAGAAAAAGGACAGATTCCTTGAATGAGCAATACAAGAAAGAAATAGATCGCATGAAGCAGAGTCAAAGAGATATGGAGGAAATTAAAATCTCAATCACAAGCTTGCAAAAGTGTTTAAGTGAAAGTGAAGACAGAGTTTCAGATCTTGAAGATGCTGGTGTGGCTAGAGAAAAGGTAAGAAAGAATCTCTTAAAAACAAAGAGGATACAGGAAAGAATAATCCATGACCTGCAAAATGATGCAAAGATGAACAATGTGAGACTAATAGGCATCAATGAGAAAGAAGGAGTCAATACAAAAGACATTTTAAAAAGTGGGCAGAAGTAATAGCAGAAAACTTCCCAAATATGAGGAAACAATCTGACATTCAGGGAACCAAAGCAAACAGAATGCCATGTAACCTCAACCCAATGAAAAACACATGAAATATAAGAGTCAAGATCCCAGAAATTCAGCATAAGAATAATATACTGAAAGCTGCTAGAGAAAAGAAGCAGATCACATTCAAAGGAAAACCCATCAGAATTACGGCTGACTTCTCTTCACAAACCATAAAGGCAAAAAGAGCATGGAACAGAGTACTTCAAGTCCTCTATGAAAAAAATTCCAGTCCAGTCTACTATTACCTGCAAAACTCTCTTTCAGGTTTGATGGAGAAGTGAAATACTTTCATGACAAAAAACAGCTAAACAATTTCATGATGACAAAGCCAACCCTACACAGGCTACTGGAAGATGTTTTAGAGAGAGACCAAAATAATCAGAACTCCATGAATGAGATCAGAAGCAACTAACTAAATAGGACAAGCAATGAAACACAGGAGAAAAAGGAGTAAACGACAACAGGTAAATAACATGGCAATCATAAGTCAATAGATCTCAATTCTAACCATCAATGTAAATGGACTCAATTCACCAATTAAGAGAAATAGACTGGCACAGTGGGTTAGGAAACAAAATCCAACAATATGCTGTATACAAGAAACACATTTAACTCATAAAGACATTCGTAGGCTGAAAGTTAAAGAATGGAACACAATATTACATGCCCCAGGACCTCAGGAAAAAGCAGGGGTAGCAATCCTATTCTCAGACAGTCTTAACTTCAAACCAACAGTGATTAAGCAAAAAACAGAAGGAAACTATATACTGCTAAGGGGAAAAATTCAAGAGGAAGACGTAACACTCATTAATATGTATGAACCAAACACGGTAGCACCCAACTATATAAAGCAAATCTTAATGGACATGAAAAATCTAACATCCAATACCACAATTTGAACAGGAGAACTTAACACACCCTTATCTCCAAAAGATAGGTCAACCAGACAAAAACTTAGCAAAGAAATAACAGAAC
>NW_004524680.1:8373799-8379213 GCF_000260255.1 Octodon degus | reverse complement strand
TAGAATATTTTGCTGAGTTTACACACCTATAATAATCAAATAACAGAACTTAACAAAGAAAAGGGTATATAGATGAATGTTCACTTTGTATCTGCGTATTCGAAGTGGTTAGGATAGATATATAGTTACATTCTCTTAATGAATAGAGTGATTTGTTCTAATGGTGTTTGTAAAAAGGATATCATGTCTGCATCTTGTACAGCAATTAACCACTAGGAAGAATGTTTGCAATGTGCTAACTATTGAAACTGTTCTACCAATTTGATTTGAAACTGTCTCATTGCTATTTGTTTATCAATAAAATTATGGGGGAAAAAACGAAATCACTAACAGAGTAAAAAGAAAACCCATGAAGTGGAAAACAATTATAGCAGACTATCCTTTAGACAAAGGACTCCTATTTAAAACATTTAAAGAATTTTTAAAAATCAGGCCTCCAAAATTCAAACACCAAATCCAAAAATGTGCACGTGTTGAATATATGCTTCACAAATGAAGAGATACAAATGGCAATTAAATAGATGAAAAAAATATTCAACATCATTGGTCATTCAAGAAATGAAAATTAGAAAAAAAAAACTGAAGTACCATCTTACATCAGAAAGAATGGCTATCATCTAGAGGGCCAACCAGTAACAAATGCTGGAGTGGTTGTGTGGAAAAAGGAACCCTTCCCCACTGTTGGTGGGAGTTCAGGCTGGTACAACCATTATGGGACTCAGTATGTAGATTTTTCAAAAAGCTAGTATTGGAGGTTCCTTTCTACCCAGCTTTTCCCCTCCTACATATTTATCCAAAAGAACTGAAATCATCAGACCACAGTGATTTATGTGCATTCATGTTTATAGCAGTACAATTTGTCATAGCTAAATCTTAGGGGAAAAAATCAAATTAAAAAAAAAAAAGGAAAAAAAGCGGGGGGGGAGATGGCTCAGTGGAATAAGCGTTTCCCTGGCAAGCGCAAGGGCCTGAGTTCAATCCCCGGTTATGCCGGAAAAAAAAAATGCCCATTGAATGAGGAATGGACAAAAAGATATGGTATTTTCATGCAGTGGATTATTATTCAGCAACAAAAAAATTGAGGCTTTTGTAAATGGATGCAGCTGGAGACTATATTGGTAAATGAAATAAATCAGATCTACATTGACAAACATTATATTATCTTGCTAGCATGAGGGCTTTAAAGAGTAATTAAAATCTAAAAGGTACAATGATACTGTGAAAGGGAAAGAAATTGTTCAATGGGAAGGAAAAACTAGGATGAGGAAAAGGAGAAATGAAAGAAGGAAAAAGATATATTTAGGTATATATGCAAAATAGTTTGGATATTGTATTGTTGGTTTCTACTGGTCTTTTTAAAGGAGCAGTTAATACTTAAACTTTTTTTTTCTTCACCAAGGACAAAGCTCAGCAGTGTAAGCACCTGCCTGGCAATTGCAAGGCCCCAGGTTGATCTCAGATGCCACATGCTGTGTTGGCCCCGCTTGGGGCTCACCATACAGCCCAGGAAATTTGGCTTGGGGGTACACACCTGTAATCCCAGCACTGGGGAGGCTGAAACAGGATACTGAGTTTGAGCTGCATAGTGAGACCCTGTACCAAATATATAAATAAACATTTTTTTCTTTTTACTCTGATTATTTCCTCTTTTGAATTTCTCATAACTTCTTTGTTGTGGTTTTGTTTTATTTTTTTCTTTAAATGAATCTGTGGTGACAATCTGACAGGTTTATATCTGGTAATCTGAACAACTAACTTGAAGATAGCATTATTTAATTCCACCATTGTTGAATTCCTATTACTTTGTTTAGTAGACCCTTATACCATTTCTAATGCTGTTTTTTTTTTAACATTGTCTTGTATTTTTTTTAAGGAAGGAAAGGTTTATTTAGTTCACAATTTCTGGATGATTCAGACTGTTTTGTATTTTTAAAAAATAAAAAAACAAAATAATTATAACCATGCTCCTCTGCAGCAGAATGGTAGAATTTCTGCTTATCTGTAACTTTATATCTGCTGACCAGCTTCCTCCCAACCCTCACCCTCGTACCCTCCCCAGCCACAAATAATCACTATTCTACCCTCCACTCTATGAAATCAACTTTCCCTTTGGCTGCCACAAATGAGTGGCATCATGTTGCATTTATCTCTTTATTCCTGGCTTATTTCACTTAACATAATATTCTCTGTCACCCATATTGCCCCATATGGCAGGATTTCACCACTGGCTGAACACTTTTCCACTCAGCGTAGGCATGGTACAGTCTTCAACCACTTATCTATCGATGGATGCTCAAGTTGATCCCATACCATGAATACTACGAACAGCACTGCAATGAAAATGCAACTCCAGGCTTTTAGTCAGTATACTGACTTCACTTCCTTCGAGCATATACTCTTTTTGTTTGTTTTTCAATCTTAAAGCAGAGAAGTTTGCAACTTTATGGGCTAGTGACTTGTTTCTTCTCCACTACAATAAGAAAAAGATCTAAATGAAAGTTCTGACATTTTCTTGCAGAACTTAAATACAAAGCATCATTACAGTATACTTGTACTTCAATAATGCTCTACATGAACAACAAGTCTTACAATTACTATCAGAAAATCTATAAACATTCTGCATCCTTTCTCCACCACCTGGCCTTGCATTTATTACTCTTTTTTTTAACAGGCTCATGCAAATCTCAGTTTCTATTTTAAAACTAGATCTATGCAACAGATACAACTCATATCTATGGAATCATGAAATATTTGTATTCACATGATCATTTTCCATACAGCAATACTCACTTTTAAAAACCTTTTATCATGCTAAATATTTTAATTTTCAGAGTTTTCCATGAAGCAGTAGAACCCAGGAGTTAGAATTCTCAACCAAGAAGTATATAATCCTACTACTGTGATGTATTACTGGTATACATTATTTTAGATTTGTTAAGACTGAAAATTTAAGAAAGTCATCCAATCCATTGTGGTAATTAATAAATTGGTTGTTACTAGCCCAGCTGTTTGTTTCAAATGTGTAACTAGAATATAAAATTATAACTAGTGGAAAGTGGAAATCCATTCAACTGCACATTTAGGGGCAGTGCCGACAGTACTACAGATTATTTAAGTGTTTTTACTTAAGATTCATGAACATCCAAGATAGCTTTGAAACTGCCTTTGAGGGAAGCTGGAAAGCTAGGTCCCTCTGTGAGTAGAGCCCTCTTTCCTCTCCAAATAACAATGCCCTTGTAAGAGAAGTGTGGCTCTGAGAATCTTAGAGATGACCTCCCTTAGGCATACTGAGAAGGGAAAGAAACTAACTATATGAAATAGCTTTGTACCAGCCCCCCTATAATTTAAAGTGAAAGAAATGCCTACTTATGGCAAGATCTTAGGGCATACCCCAGTGCCTTGTGGGTAGAAAATGCTTTAATAATAAATTCATGGCTGCTTTAGTCTGTAATCAACCCTTTTGTATCTAAGCGATAAAAATGGCAAACCTAGGGCCGGTCAGATAGCTCAGTGGATTAAAGCACCTGCTTAGGCAGACGCAGGGCGGGTGTGGGGGGGACGCAGGGGGCAGGCGGGGGGGGGTCGATCCCCAGGATGCCATGCAGGCCCCGCCCCGGGACACGCTGAGATACATTTAAGACTGAGCATGGTGACATGCCCCTGAAATCTCAGATCTTGGGAGGCTGAAAATAGGATCACTACGAGTCCAATCTGTGTTGTGAGATCCTGTAGACACTGTAGACCCTATACTAAATACAATAATAATAATAATCTAGCAAACCTGGTACTTGTTGTCGACCTGTCAGGGATGTTTTTGTCCTCCAAAGGATGAAGGCAAAATAATGATGAATTAGGCCAGGATCACTAATTTATGTTTACATTTGTATTTCGACACTGGTGTTTACTGCAAATTCTCCCATAGGGCTGTAACTTCTACCTTCATGGTTTTATAATTGCTTAGACTATCTTCTACCGACACATATGGAAAACTGTGTTTTCATTAGTTAGATGCTCTCAGATTGACAGAATGAGCAGGGGTCTTTTTGTTTCTTTGTTTTTGTTTTTGTTTTTGTTTTTCAGTTTTCCTGTAGGAGGATGCACTTAGAAAAATGTGTCTTCCTTGATGCTTAAATCAAACGATGTGTTTGTCTTCTTCCATTCAAATATCCTGTTCATCTCTGAAGTTTTATCACCATCACTTATTATGTAAGATCCTAGGGCTCTTATTTTGAAGTTTTAGCGATCCTTTATCTTCTATTTTCTCAAATATATATTTGAATTATGGAAAAGGAAACAGGTACATTTTTAAAAGATGGTTGTAAGATGTTTTAAGAATGTTTTCAGGGGCCGGGGAGATGGCTCAGTGGAATAAGCGCTTCCCTGGCAAGTGCAAGGGCCTGAGTTCAATCCCTAGTTCCGCAAAAAAATAAAAATAAAAGAGAGAGAGAGAATTTCATACCACATAATTTCTATGCTGGAAGGGAATGTATTTTTACAAAAAAATTTCTAATGTGCCACACAGAAATAAGATATTTATCTTAAAAAAAAAAGAAATATAAGAAAGCATAAAGAACCAGATAACTCATTATTTGGGGAAAAAAAAATAAATGACCCAAAATTACATGGGAAATTTACACATTAATATCTGAATTAATTTTAAAACTTCAGCTTCCTGGCAGATACAACACTATTTCCTAGAAAATAAAATAAATTTTTATACTTCTCAAAGCATTGTCTGGTAGTTAATAGGAGGGAAAACTGTCATGTATTACTTCACAGTTTTGATTCTTCACTTCTGGAAAAAAAAGACAAAATTGCTGATTGACGGAGAAGCAGGTATTTCTTAAACTTGTACAACATTCAGCAGATCTTTTCCTTTGTGTTTTATCTGACATCTTAAAAGATTTTAATTTTTCCCTTGTGTTTCATCTGATGTCTAAAACGATTATAATTTGGCCTATAAAATTTCCCACACTGAACACTTCCCAAGGTTTCTTTCCAATATGGGTTCTCTGAAGGTGACTAATTTCAGAATTCTGCCTCCACCTCCCAAAACAATTTCCAAACTCATAACATTGTAGGTTTTCTTCCAGTTTGGACTCTCTGATGTTGGAAGTTGCTGAAACTTCCACTAAACACTTTCCCAAACACCATGCATCCCTAAGGCTTCCCTTCCTACTGGGGATCCTTTGATGATAAATAAGGGCTCAGAACCAGACTTGGTAGTATGCATCTGCAATCCAATACTCTTCACTGCATAGGCAGAAAGATCAGAGTTGGAGCCTAGCCTGACCAACTTAAGGAGATCCTATCTCAAAATTTTTAAAGGCTATGGATGTAGCACAAAGCAAAAAACTTAAGTTCCATGCCCAGTGTAAGAGAGAGAGAGAGAGAGAGAGAGAGAGAGAGAGAGA
>NW_004524680.1:8366006-8373699 GCF_000260255.1 Octodon degus | reverse complement strand
GAGAGGAGAGGAGAGGAGAGGAGAGGAGAGGAGAGGAGAGGAGAGGAGAAGAAAGAAAGAAACTGAGCCTTGACTTAAATGTTTTCCATATTCATCACATTATGTGCTGTTTCTGTCTAGAGGGGCTTCTCTAAAACCTGTCCTTTAGGAAACAGATGTTTCCAAATTAAACTTTGAGGGACATCTATATTGAGAGTGTTAGGAACTCTACTGCATAGTGATCCTTCATTTTCCTGCTAGTACTCCATTTCCAGTCCCAGCATCACCCTCCCAGGACAACCATGACACCCACACACACTCGTCCTCCACCACAACAGCTCAGAGCCTGGGAATCCTTCTTCCTCTCAGGTACCATCCTGCTCACTAGCACTGCCCATTTCTGCCTGTGAAGAAGCAATGACAATACTCAGAGTGATTTTATCCTACTCTCGCAATCGTCTGGCAATGTCACTGTTTTTGTAGATGATGCTCTTGGACCCAAATGCAACAAACTGCCCCCACAACACCAGCTCCAAGCTGTGTCCTGGTGTGCAGTGCTGGCCTGAACAAAATTCTTCAAGCTGGTTCAGGAGGTGGTCTGGGAAGCCAGGCGTCTTCCTATGAAGAGACCCTCATGTTCTCTGGCTCATCACATCACTCTAACAAGGAATTCAAGGGGTGAGGTGAGACGAGGCTGACTCAAAATCAAAGATTCCTCCATCACATAGCAAGAAACTCAGAAAGCCAAAGTAGTGTGCAGCATTATATTTATAGTATCGCAAACATGGGGACTGTTGAGCAATAAGCTTGTAGCAGAGAAAGCTGAGCTTCTCAGCCTGGGATCTTTACTGTACCCATTCTTATAGGCATCCTAAGACATTCAAGTCTTAGCCATGGTTGCTGCAGTGAGCTTTTTGCTGGGGTAAGCTGAGGTTTATCAAATTTTTCAGGGTTTCTGGTGTATACAAGGGGTCCCTAAGAATAACTTCTACATCTGCAAAGGTTTCACAAAGGACAGTTTTAATAAGAAAGTAGTCATTTCTATCTGACCTCCATGTCATCCATGCCCTGTCAGCTACATCATGCCCTACATCTCTGAATATAGTCTAGGTCCCTGAAGTTCCTAGACTTACATCAGCCTGGTGAAACCCATGCCCCTCAATGGTATTCACTGTCCCAAAACCTCCAGGTGAAGAGATGGCTCCAGGTGTCACTTCAGCCTCTTCACTATCAGGATCCTCCTCCTATACAATTCTATATTTTTCCTCTTCATCTCTGGCTCAGGAACAAAACAAGACCAGGAGCAGAAGCAACAGAAATTCCTGGAGAAGAGATTTCCCAGAAGCCACCAGCACAGACTGCCCTGTGTATATACTCTTGCCTAGATATATCAAGAGAATTGAGATATGGAATATGGGGCTGATGCAATCTCCTAGGATATACTATAAAGCAATAATGAAATTAAAAGGGAAATGAAATACCTGGTGAGATGACTACATGGGAAACAGCCAGTGTTGCAATAAATGCCAGAAGAAGGAAATACATGAATGTTTTCACAGGAGATATTGACAAAAATTGTGTTACAAGTTAGTGGATTTAACAGAAGACATAGGATCTCACATTAGAAGAGATTGTTCTGAGTTCTAAGCAATAGGTGTACATGTAAAGAAACTGTAACATGAAGAAAAAGAGAAATCTTAGATCTCTTCTAGAGAAAACAGATTACCAAAACAGAAGTCTGAGAGCAGATTTTTTACCATCAAAAGCACAGTTGTAGATGAAAATTAAATGATTATCTTCTAAGCACCAAAAGAAAATTACTGTCAACCCCAAATTCTGATCATTGCTAAGCCATAATTTATGTGCAATGAAAAGTAGTGGTTGAGCTCATAACTGAAGCTAAAACACATACATAGTTTACACAGCTTTGTTACCTGGTGTCTCAGTTACTCTTCTCTCATTGCTGGGATACCCAACAGTCAAAATGAAAGAAGGAAAGGTTTGTTCAGCTCACAGTTATTGGAGGGATTAGTCTGTATTCAGCTGGCTCCAAGGCAGAGTGGCAGATGGCAGAGGGCAGCAGTTCATGGCAGTGGAAGGCAACAAATCATTAAAAGCAAAAAGGCAGGAGTAACAGCAACAATGGAAGGAGAGAGCAAGTCTGTCTCTCTGTCTCTCTGGGGTTGCATTCAGGTTATCCACCCCAGGCTGTGTGTGGCACTCACACCCATAATCCTGGCAGTACTCAGACCATAATCCTAGCAGTACTTAGACTCATAATCCCAGCCTTGGATCATTAATTAATCACAAATTCTAGAACTGAAACTCAAGGACTACAAGAGGCTTTGAAAGGACAAATACACACAAACTATAACACCGGTATTCAGGTGGTCTTGGGCAGTATGCCTCAGTATACCAGTGTACTAGTTTGGCTGGTAGCATAAAGACAATTATCTTATAAAGCATTATGAAAATTAAAAGAATTTTCTGCATGTAATAGTATTCAACACATGAAAGCATTATTTAAAAATGAGATATTAATTCAAGAAATATAATTTTACAATGATTACAAAGCAACTCCATAGTTATATAACAAATTAGCAATTCTTGATATCAGATCAAAAAAGAAAAAAGGCCAATTTGCTTTGTGTTAAAGCATGAGAGAATGTTATCTCTCTATGTGACTCTCCTTAAGCATACTCTACATCACCGATCACTTTGCTCTGTGGCCCCATAATCTCCTTGATCCGAAAATTAGGGACATCACTGAGTTACAGAATATTACAGTACAAGTTCTCCTATGTCCTGAGTCCTCACTGACCTTGAAGGGCTAGGGACAAAATGTTGGTTGTCCTTATGGCCCTTCTTTTCCTCTAATTTTTTGCCTGCAAACTTAGGTTGTTAACCATCCAGAAGAGAAACTTAATGATATCATTGTCCTATAACTTAGGCAGATTGAACTTAACCTCACTATCTGTCTGAATACCAAACATCTTAGACATAGCATGGAACAGGTATTTTCCATCAAATTTTAACATGTTAAACTTTAAATCCCTACAGAATATGAAGAAAAAATCAATAAAATATTTTAAAACATTGGAATAAACAATTACATATTTTTATACAGAAATTTAGAAATCTAACCATATACATCATTGTAGCAGGACATTCCTATGACATTTTTGCTTCTTGTCTCTTCATTTATTACCTTTTTTTTAAACAAATATTTACTTGAGAGACAGTATAGGAGTAATTGGTATGTCATGACAAGCAGTACATATTTAGAAGACCAGAATGACAGGCATTCCAAGCATGATCCTAGAATTGCACATTGCTATCTTCCATGCAGTTGCTTATTTCACAGATATCAGCATATATAGATAGTCAGAGTGAATCCTACCAATTAACTGCTAGTTTCAAAAACCTTCTGAAGACTCTCAAGATCATTGCCTTAACCATCTTGTGCTTACAAATATATGATTTTGCCCCTGTCATGTTTCTTAGCTTTTTTCCTTGTCCTCTCTTTGTTGCTTAATCCATAAATTCTCGCTTTCCTTTTAATTGTGCTATAACTTTCTATTTTTATTTCTTCTTTGGAATTTTTTAAATTTCTTTTTTTAAAATAATTTTATTGAGAAACAAATAGCAATGAGATATTTCAAAACCGATTAGTAGAACAGTTTCAATAATTAATACATTGCATATTGTTGTTTTCTTAGTCATTATTCATAAGATGCAGACATGATATCCTGTCCACAAACACTATTAGTAAAAATCTTTTTTTCATTGAATTAGAGAAAGTAGCTTTATATCTATCCTAACTATTTTGAATATACAGATACAAAATAGTCCTTCATTTGTATCCTCTTTTTTTGTTTAGTTTTGTCAAGATGGATATTCCATTGTCATTTAAATATTGTAAGTCAAGCAATGGCTGTGACCCATCCATATGGCTGACACTGACAAAGGAGCTACAAATTGTTGTGCAGGATTTCAGGATGAGTCCAGAGGGGATTTGACTGACCTTATCAGATACAAATGCTACATTTCTTGTTATATAGATCTTGTTTTATCTTGATCTTAACCATCCAGCCAGGAAGTATAGTAAAAAGGTATGAAAAGTAAAGCCATATTAATATGCTGAACTGTAAGAGACTCAAGTCAACAACTCTGACATTGCAAGTCCTATGGATAACCCACTACTATTATGGACTACTGGACTATGTTGGGTTGTTTTGCTGAATTAACGTACTACAATATTTAAATGGCAATGGAATATCCATCTCTGACAAAGCTAAACAAAAAAGATGATACAAATGAAGGACAATTTTGTATCTTTATATACAAAATAGTTAAGGAGAGATATAATTACTTTCTCTTAATTCAATGAGAAAAAGGATTTGTACTAATAGTGTTTGGACAGGATATCATGTCTGCATCTTGCACTATGAATAACTGCTATGAAGACAACAATATGCAATGTATTAATTATTGAAACTGTCCTATTAATCGGTTTTGAAACTATCTCATTGCTATTTGTTTCTCAATAAAATTAATGAAAATAGAAAGAAGAAAAAAGGTATGAAAGAATAAGAACAACCCAACAAAATAAAAGGATAAGAGAAACTATCCAAAATATATCACACATATGCTGTTATTTATACCCTTGTGCACAAAATATGACCTTAAATTATTATTTTAAATTATAAAGAATCAAAAAAATTGCAAAATCAAAATTGCAATGATATATTTGAGCAAAAAGATTAAGAACAGAAGTAATAAAACTGAACAAATAAAATTACAAAACAAAAGTACTCTGAACAATGGCTAGGGCTGGGTAAAGCCCAGTAATTTTTTACTGTGTTAATGTTAGTGTTCCTTGATGCTTATGTTCTGAGATTTCTCACTCAAAACACAGAGGGATACTGTCCAGCAAAAGTAAATCATATATATATATATTCTTATATGGGGAAAAAGTCCCATTCATGGTTGCTAGATCTCACCTTGGAATGATGATATGCAGTGTTAGATGACCATCTAAAAAGATACATACTAAAATTATTAAATTATCTGTGTCTTCATTGAGTTCTTTAATTAAAGGACATGTTTTAACATTTAGATACTTACACCATGTAAAATTTATTTTGATG
Organism: Octodon degus; assembly: GCF_000260255.1. NCBI lineage: Eukaryota > Metazoa > Chordata > Mammalia > Rodentia > Octodontidae > Octodon > Octodon degus. The sequence continues at coordinate 8,368,570 of NW_004524680.1, read as the reverse complement.
TGTACATCGGTCATTCATTTTCTTTCTTGGTTTTTTGAGGCAGCTTGGTTTGAACTCACTATGTAGCACAGCACAGCCTAGCCTTGGACTTGCAACAGCCCTCCTGCCTCAGCCTCGTGAGTGCTGGGATTAAAGCATGTACACTGCATGTTACATGGCTGCTATATATTGGTCATTTCTATTTTTCCAAATGACTAGTGAGTTTTCCCAATTTATTTTGTTCAATAGTTCACTTTGGTCATGTATCAAATTCTCACACATCCATGAACCTGATTCTGAGTTATGTACTATTTAACTTTCTCTTAATTGTTGTATGACATTTTAATATTTGTGCCTGTACACTATGTTTTAATATTTAAATAAATATTTTATTCTTCCTTTAAAAAAACTGAACAAATAAGCATGCACACAAATGTCTCTATCATAAATCTCACAGAAATGTTTCAATGAGTTGGTAAACAGTCCACAATGTTCTCTCATACAACAATTAAATTATAAACCAACTTTAAAGAAGTAAAACAAAACAAAACAAAAATATGCATATTGAAATCACAAAGAAGAATGGATATACACATAAATGAGCAAGGTGTTTAACAACCTTGAAAAAATAAAGTAAATGAATAGAGCAAATCAAAGAGAAGTTCATTGAAGATTCAAAATTCGGAGTACACCAACATTTGACTTTAAGATCTACTTCCTAGTTTCTCTGACTTGTAAAATATAGCAACATTTATTTACTACCCATATATTCAAATTCTTGTTAAATTCATTACATTTGTGAGAAAAATCCCATAAATAGCATGCCTATGAGTGTTTTTAATGCTTCATAGACACCATAAATTCCAAAAGAAAATACATTATGATTTATTTACTACCATATCCCCATTCCCTATCATAGTGTCTGACATCAAGGAGAGTAATAAATATTTATTGAATACTGTAGTTGAATGTGAAGTAAAATGAGTCACAAGCTTACTGTTAAATTTTAAAGTCAAACAGAGCTGGATTGTATCCTGGTCTGGAATACTTGGGCTAAAAATCTGAAAAACTTTGATGTCTCTTAGCTACAATTTTCCACGACACAAAATGGAAATTGCAGTAGCTACTTTGTGGGGATCTTCTAGGATTTGGAAATATAACTATGCACCATTAAATAACCGTGTCTTCACCCCCCTATCCTATACTCTAAGATACTGAGTCTAGGACCACAAATCACATTTCTGGTTGGCCAACTGGTTCCAGATTAAGCTTCCCCAACAGGGGGCGCTGCAACAAGGCTGAAAGGCCTGAGAAGAAACAAGGGACTCTTCTTTCTGGTCCAATCATGGTGGTCTTAACTTCCTGTTCCTGTGAGCATCACACTACAGTTCTTACCAGCAGTGACTTCATGTAACACCCGCTGTTTTCAGTTCCCCAGCAGTCATAGAACCAGTATTGTCAGGGACCCCTAAGACACAGGAGCACTAACTGGCTCCCCAGCCTTTCTTGTAGTATCTAAACTTTAGTATATATTATTCTGACCTTTTCTCTTTGTTCCTGAATCCTATAGTTCCTAACTCTGTAATATATTAGAGTTCCCTTTCTCTTTTCAGTTACTTATTCTACAACTTCATACCAAGTTAACAATTTTTAACAATGATTTTTTTTTCTACCCAATTAACAGGTTTGGTTTCTCTTTCCTAATAGGCCCCAAATTGACAAATTATTTGAAGTCCTTGACATCATGGTTCCTATCTTTATTCTTGCAGTGCATTTGTGTACTTTGTATGTGATCCCAGTGCTGGGTGAAAGCCTATATACAATACATAGTTAAATTCCTTTATTCATTGCTTTTAGGTTTTGGTTTTTCTCTTCAGAACTGACAATTTAACCTAGGACCTTCACACTGAGCTACATTCTCAACCTGTTTTGTTTTGTTTTACTTTTCTATGTATTTAGTAAAGGGTCTTCAGGGTCTCACTACACAGATAGGATTCATAGTGAGCCTCCTGTTTTCAGTCTCCCAAGCACTGGGATTACACGTGTGTGCCACGATGCCCAGTCTCATTATTTTTTTATTTTGAGACAAGGTTTCACCAAGGCACTAAGTTGTTCAGCTTGGACTCAAACTAAGTCCCCCTACCCCAGCCTCCAGGAGTGCTGGCGCTGTGGGTATACAGCACCATGCCCAGGTTTGTATTTTCATTCTTGGAGTACATTCCATTCATTACCATGTGTGATTCTCAGAACAGTGCTGGAGAGAAATCCTAGTTACCTCCCCATTATACAGACATGATAACTAAAATTTGCAGAGCTTAACTTCCTGAAGTTAACACTCTAACAGATGACTGAACCACAAAAAAATCAAGACAGCTCCAGGATGCCATACTTTGTCTTGTGATAGGGTTAGTCCAAATTTCGCTGGCCATTATTTTAATACAATAATTTATTTTTTTTGTTAACTTTGGTATGATATTTTTTCAACAAATAATACACTGCATATATTCTACTTAGTGGTTAATTGCTGTACAAGATGCGGACTTGTGATCCTATTTACAAACACCATTAGAACAAATCATTCTATT
>NW_004524680.1:8343504-8364686 GCF_000260255.1 Octodon degus | reverse complement strand
CCTTGTATTATATCTTTCTATTTGTATTTCTTCTTTAGAGTTCTTATACTAGGGAGACTATACGATATTTACACATGTGTGTCTGGTTTATTTCATTTATGATAATACAATAATTTAAATTAGTTATTAGGTTAATCTTTATCGATTTATTCCAGCACAATAATGAATTGGATCAAAATCTAGTTTTTTGAAATAAATTCCTTTAAAGTACTATTTGACAGCATGTTAACATGATAAACGCAGATGCTTGGGATGTGCAACTACAGACTTTATTTAATTCAGTTACTGCAGGCTTTAGAGTTTGAAGGACCTGGGTTTGAATCTGACTCTCACAAGTTATTAGTCATGTGAATTTATAAAAGATACCTAAGTTCTGTGCCTAAACCTTTATGATGTAATGTAGCTAATACCTGTATTGCACATTTGAGACATTAATTAATTTCTAGTGTATATGTAATCTCAAACAAAAATTGTATACTATAGGATATATATAATTTTCACTATTCTTAAAGTGAAACAAATTGTACCATCTTTAAATTTTTCCATAAGATGCATATGGACAACTTACACATATCTCTGCATTCAGAGATTGAGTTCTTTTCCAAATTTTGCATCCATAAATGAAGATCTGTACTTAATCTATGATTTTGATTTGTATTATTTTTTCCTGGTACAATGGCTATCAACATAATGGAAAATGAACAAGGAAAAAGGATATTCATATAAGCAGTTATTATAATTAAGTAAATGTGTAACTTAGAGTAATATGACTAGAAAGGAAAATATACAAGTGACAAACATCAACATCCCCAATCTTATCTACTCTTATGACTCCAAGTCCAAGAATAACATATATAATGACAACTTGTGTGTTTCACTGTTGACCCAAGGATGTTTTGTGCAACCTTTTGATTTTCTATCAGGATCAAAGAATATGTTCTAGAATGCTCATCAGACTTTGAGTTGTAACTCATCTGCTAGAGTGAGGCTGTATGTTTCTGCCTGAGTTGGGAATGTGGGCCCTCAGTGGAAGCTTTCCTACAGGCACATTGCTGCTCACCATGTTAGACCCTCAGGAAGATCAGATTCCCATCAGAAAGGAAAAGTTGGACTTGAAAAACAGATATTCTTATAAGTAAAATTTGGAGATCCCTGATGCCAATGCCATCAAAGATTCTTCAGGGTTAACTCTTCTATAAAAGACACCTGTACTGGTTAGTGCCTTAGTATATGGAGCTATTCTTGATCCTCATCTCAGTCCTGGAAGTTTATATTTGTAATCCCATAGATAAATTATTGGAATCCCATCAAGTTAATTCTAATCTATCATTTCCAGTGCAACCCATGGGGAGAATAAAGACCCTAATGTATATTTATAGTTATGGGGAGTCAAGGGGCCCTAATTCCAGCCATGATGATGGCTATCCAGAACAAAGGTGTCCACCCAGGGCTGAATCTGGGTTTTATCCAGTCATAAAGGAGAAGTGGCTTGAGGATGAATGACTAAGAATAACTGCAGGAAATAGGTGAGTTCTGTGAGCTGAGCTAGGTGGGAGGCCTGCATTTACCTCTGTCATATGCAGAGAGAAGGATATGCAGAAAAAGTAATTTGCATTATACTACTGAAAAAGTAGCTAATGTCTTGGGGTCCAGTGCTTTAGCTCTGATGTGTAATCTTTCAAGCCTCAGGAAGTCATAGCCTCTATCTCCAGGCTCAATCCCAGCCAACAGCATGGGCAATTTGTTCTTCATCCTATCTCAACTATGATCATATTAAAGTGCAGCAGATGTTGGTTATCAGGGAAGCACATATATTTTCTTCACACACTACCACCAACACCTTGGCTAGACCAATAGACATTGCTTAAAGCCAATTGAAAGGATAAGGAAAAGTCCTAGCCAGCTCTGTACATATTAATGCGAGGAAATAGGGTCAGGTTCAGCCAAAATGGAGACTATTGCTCCTCTTTCTAGGAGAGCTGCTAGGTGGTCCTCCACACCTTACAGTTCATGTAACAATTATTCTTCTGAAACTCAGGGGCCAGGGAGAAGGCTCAGTGGAATAAGCACTTCCCTGGCAAGCACAAGGGCCTGAGTTCAATCCCTGGTTCTGCCAAAAAAAAAAAAACTCAAAACATATTTATGCTCTTACAATTCTGGAGACCAGAGTCAGAAATGAAGATGTTGACATCTAGGTCCGACCTGTGACCAAAGCCCCCTCCCCTCCCACACACAGTCATTCCTGAGCTTATGGCTACATCATTCCTGTCTCTACCTTGATAATCAAGTTGCTACACCTCTTCTCTCTCTGTCAAATCTCCTTCAGCCTAACTCTAATGAGAAGACTTGCCACTGGACTTAGAACCCACTCAGACAACAGAGGATGATTTCTTCTCAAGTTCTTGAACTTAGCTGCATCCATAAACACACTTTTTCCAAAAATGATAATATTCTGGGAAGTGGGGCTTAAAAATGTCTTGTTTTTGAGGTGCGAGCACCATTCACTACCCTGTACCATGAGTCACTGCAGGGTAATGTATTTAAAACACTGCAGAGAGAGGTTGGTACCCAATAGGTACATGATAATACCTGAATCTAAGCCCATTCATATATCTTTCTTCACAGACATAGCCAGCATTTCACTTACTCCATATGCCATTACTTCTGGGTGTTTGCTTGCTTGTTTGTTTGTTTGTTTGTTTGCTTATTTTTATGAAACAACACCTCCCTGACCTGAAGAAAAATGTGAACCAACAGGACAAAGGGCATGACTGGGAAAGAAGATTCAGGTGCAGGGAATAGCTGATTAATTCAGATGCCAAGGTGAAAGGACAACATGACCATTGCAGCATGAGAAGAGCCTGGGGGTATTAAAACAAAACAAAGTACACAGTATTGCAGAATTTTTGTCCACTGACTTACTGCTTTTCCTACTCTTGGCATAGGCTATAAATAACTTATATCCCTCCTGTCAAGCAGCAACCCCAAGAGTATGTAACTTCTTCCTCTTGAAAAATTCACAATTTCATAAAAGGCACACTTTACAGACCCTATATCCAAGCTTCTTTTTCTTATGAGTAAACACATCAATCTTCCCAACCCTTCATTTTTCAAATGAGCCAAAGCAATTTTCTCATTAATCTGTTTTATGTTTTTTTAAAAAAAGTGATGTTGAAATTTCTTGCTTAAATATCATGATAAGAGAATTTCCTAGCTGGGATAAACAGACATATGAATATATATATATATATATATATATATATATATATATATATATATATATCCCACCCTGGACCTGCATCTTAAAGAGAAGGGATCTGAGACCAAAATACATCCCATTACTTGCCTAAGGCCACAAAGTGAGTTGCCAGGAAAACATGCACTGCCAGCAGTTGGTTGGAAGCAAATCCAAGGTGGGAAGACGGTCCTGAGAACTCGAGTTGTCAGCAAGACTGGGATTGTGGAATTGTTGACAAATGACAAGCTTATCACTTTTCAGGGTCACCAACTCTGGTTTAGAAAAAATTCTGTATTTTGTCCCTTAAATTACCCCTACTACTCTTTAGGCAATCTCATTTGCCAAGTAAAGGTTAGACCCTTAAGCTGTAAAAGGGTCATTATTCATGTTCTGGAGTCTCTGAGCAACTGAAGTGAATCCAAAGTATGAAATAATAAGATCCATAACTTTGTCATCGATTGTATTAAATGTACCATTTATCACCATTTGCTGACACACGGCTACCACCCTCAAACTAGTCCCTTTTGTACTCACATTTTTATGAATACATTTTTTCTTTGCTTCGGCAAAAAGCCAAAAGTGACATGATGAATGGAAGAGGTCACTGAACAAAAGAACAACCTTGAACTAAATGAGTGAAATTGCAAAATCGCATCTCTCTTTGCACTTCTGTGTAGGCTTTGATGGATGTCACAAAGCCCAAGGGACTGTCAGGCTGCAGGAACTTTCTGGAGAACAGGGCAGTCAACATTCTCATCTTCCTAGAAGGAAGGACCCAAAGATTTTAATGTACAATTAATAACTGTACACTAACCTGGCAACGTTGGTGGCCAAGAACTTCATTGTCTGTGATTACTCATGGTCTCCATGATTTCATACTGTTAAGCAGAGTCCTGAGAGTACAACTTTTTCTCAAATAAAAGTATCAGCCAGGGACTTTTGGAGAATTTCAATGAAAAGAATTGCCTTGGCAATGGGGTAATTATATCTGTCAGTGTTCAATCAGAAAAGCAGAAATGTTGGGGGGATGTAGAAGGAGAGAGAAGAGAAACAAAGCAGAGACTGATTTATCACAAGGGATTTGAATCACTGTTGTTGGGTCTCAGTGGCCAAGTTAGGAAAATTGTAGGACAGGCCACAGAAAAGAAGAACACACACATCTGGAACGCAACAGATATACTGTCAAGGAGAAAAGCCTGTCTGATAAAGCATAAGACTTCTCATAAAGATTTTCAACTAAGTCAGACATATTCAAGGTAATTCTCCTTATCTGAGGTCAGCTGACTATGGACTTGATATCTAGCCAATCCATTTTCAGCTGTACCTGGAATAAAGTAGTGTTTTCTTGAGTAACTGGTAGCCATGTATCTGGTCAAACAGATATGATACATCAAGAAAGCTCACATCCAAACTCTGGATTTCCCCAGGAGTAGAGTGAAAGTCAGGAATGGGAAGAAGTAATTGTTGGGGAGAAAGACTTTGAAAGCTTTAATGGAGCTCTTAGATTTTCTTTGCAATAGGAGAACAGTTTCAAGAGACACCAAAGTTCTAGGCACATTATTAGATGCAAGTGGTTATATTGCTGAGTTCAGTTTAGTAATATTTTTTATGATCTCTGAATCTATTTTCAGCAGATGCAGTAGTCTCTAGCATTCCTTTCTTGTAATATGTCTCTCAGGTTCAGTATCAAGATAGAGTTGGGAAGAGTCAGAGTAGTGGTTACCTTGGGAAGGCAGAGTCTGTATGTGGACATAGGGACTTTTCTGATATTGGTAAATTTTTTCTCTTGATCTGTGTACAGCTAGTGTGTACATACATAGCCACCCAGATGCCTGAAAGACATTTTCAACTCACTGTACAAAGTCTGAATCTCTCCTGAAGCATTTGCTTCTTCTCCATCTCAGTGATTGACAGATCCTGGAGTTATCCTTGATAGTGTTCTTCTACATCTTTAGCAAATGTGGGCTGCATCTTCAAGCCTATCAAAAATCCATCACCACTCCATTCCAACCACTGGAGTTTTACAAAGGAGTGCTCACTTATCTCCCTCTTTATATACTTGCTTCAAGGTCTATCTTCAAAACACCAAAGTGTTCTTCTGCCTTAGACCAGGTCCCCTAGAAATGGAGGTTGAGATGGAGATTTCAGATGCATGTCATTTATTAATGGAGTGCTCATAGGAAAAAAAATAATCTGTAAGGCACTGGGGGAAGCAGAAGAGGAAAGGAGAAAGATAAAACAAAATGGCCTTGGCTTCATTCCCAAGGTACAGAGGGGCAGAAGTTTGAATCTTAAACCAGACAGCACAGCAGTCAGTCCTCCAGGCTGAAGGTTCAGACCTTTGTAATCCCTATCAGCCATTTGCCAGGGGTGGACAGCAGTTCTGTTTAACAATGGCCAGTTGTCTGCAGGGACAGCTGAGAGCCATCAGTAGTCAGGATGCGCAAAAGCAGGGAGTAGTTTCTCTGGCCATGAGACAACATCAGGCCAGAAATCAGCAGCTTCCAGAACAGTGGTTCTCTAACTTCAGTGTATGTCACAATCACCTGGATGCACAGTTGCCTTGATAACAAATAAAAACACAGGCTTTAGCTCAACAATGAATAATATTTTTTGTTCATTTCTTAAATTTTTATTCAGTTTAATGAGAAAAAAAATAAAATATTAATGAAACAGTTTCAAAACAGGTTAGTAGGACAGTTACAATAATTAACACATTGTATTTTTGTCTCTATACTAATAATTCAGAGGACAAGATGTAGACATGATACTTTTCACTGGTTTTTTATATTAATTTTATAGAGAAAGAAACAGCATTGAAACAGTTTCAAAACAGGTTGGTAACACAGTTGTAGCAATTAATACATTGCATATTGTTCTCTTTGTAGTAATTATTGATACTATGAGACTAAAAGACATAGATATATCTTCTCTAAACACTATTAATACAAATCTTTCTTCTCATTGAACTAAGAGAAAGTAGACATATATCTATGATAACAATTTTGTATATACAGATATATAGATAGATGATAGATAGATAGATAGATAGATAGACAGACAGACAGATAGATAGATATAGATAGATATAGATAGATATTTCATTACAAAATGATCCTTCATTTATATCCCCCTTTTTTGTTTATTTTTGTCAGAGATGGGTATCCCATTGCCATTCAAATACTGTAGGTATGAGAATTCAGCAAAGTAATCCAAAATAGTCCAGTAGTTCATAAGAGTAGTGGGTTATCCACAAAACTTGCAAGGTCAGCAGTTGTTGACTTGAGCCTTTTACAGCTCAGCATAATATGGCTTTAATTTTTATACCTTGTTTTCATAATTTTCTGCTGGGTGGTTAAGAGCAAGATAAAGCAAGACCTATATAACAAAAAATGTAACTATTGTATCTGATAAGGCCCATCAAATCCCCTTAGGATTTACCCTGAAACCATGTACAGCAGTTTGTGGATCCTTTGTCAGTGTTAGCCATCAGATAAGTCATGGCCATTGCTTGACCAACTTGTTCTCTGTGAAAGCCTGAGGGAATGTTTTCTCTCCATGTGACTCTCCTTAAGCACACTCTACATAGTCAATCACTTTCCTCTGAGGACCCATAATTTCCTTGATCAGAAAATTTGGGACACCACTGAGTTACAGGATGTTACAGTAAAGGTTCTCTTACGTCCTGAGTCCTCACTGAACTAGGGTCACAATGTTGGTGATACTTGTAGCCCTTCTTTTTCTCTAATTTTTTGGTCAGTAAACAAGTTGTTAACCCTCCAAAAGAGAAGCTTAATGATGTTATTACCCTAGAACATAGACTGTTGAGCTTAACATCAGTATCTGTCTGAATATCAAGCACTTTAGACATAACATGGAACAGGCATTTTCCATCAATCATTGATACTTGCAACTTTAAATCCCTACAGAACGTGAAAAATATAGAAAAATAAAAATGAAAAATTAGAAATAAACAATTACAAATTTTTACACAGAAGTTTAGAAATCTAACCATATATAACACTGTAGGACAGTCCTACGACATTTTTTCTTGTGTCTTGTTTTCATTTATTACTTGCTTCTTTGTTTTTCAAGTGAACATTTACTTTAGAGACAGTATAGGAGTAATTGATATGACATTAAAAGCAGTACGCATTTAGAAGATCAGAATGGCAGGCATTCAAAGCATGACCCTAGTATTACACATTGCTATCCTCAGTGCAGTTGCTTAGATCACATGTAACACCATATATAGTTAGTCAAGGTAAGAATCTTAGCAATTAACTGTTAGCTTCAAAAACCTGATGGAGCTTCTCAGGATCATTGCCTTAACCATCTTGTGTATATAAATGTATGGTTTTGCCCCTGCCATGTATTCTAGCTTTTCTTCTTTTCCTCTCTTCATTCTGTAATGAATAAGTACTTGCTTTCCAATTTAGTTGTATTATACCTTTCAATTTTTATTTCTTCTTTTGAATTATTACACGAGAGAATATATGATATTTACACATGTGGGTCTGGTTTAGTTCACTGATGAGTATATCTTCAAGAGGCATCCACTTATATATGAAGGCCTCCAATTTTTGATTCTTTATAGCTGAGTAATACTACATTGTATAAAAATATCACATCTTTTTCATCCATTCCTCAGGTGATGGACATTTAAAGTTGCTTCCAACAGTTGCTTGTCACAAATTGTGCAGCTAAAAGCATAGGTACACATATATTAATATGATATGATGTTCTGAGTTCTTTTGGGAAAATTTCCAGTAGAGGGATAGCTTGATTGAATAGGATTGCCTTTCCTAGTTTTTAGAGGAGTCTCCATACTGATTTCCATAATACTTGCACCAGTCTACATTCCCACCAGCAGTGGAGAAGGGTTTCTTTCTCCCCACAGCCTCTCCAACATTTGTAGTTGGTTGATTTCTTTATGCTAGCCATTCTTTCTTGGGTGAGATGGTAACTCAGTGTTGTTTTGATTTGCACTTCACAGATGGAGAATTTCTTCATGTATTTATTGGCTTCGAGAATTTCTTCATCTCAGAAGTGTGTGTTCATCTCAAATACCCATTTCTGTACTGTGTCTTTAAATTTTGGGGCCCTAATGTTTTTTTTTTCCATTCTTTATAAATTCTAGATAGAAGACCTTGGTTTGAATGCTTATTAGTTAAGATTTTTCCCAATTTGTGGGGTTTCTTTTCACTTTGTTGGTAATTTCTTTTAATATGCAAAAACTTCTCAATAAGAGGAAGTCCCAGTTGCTAATTCTTTCAAGTACTACATGTGCACTTTGATTTTTGTTTGTGAACTCTTTGCTTACCCCTATGCTTTTAAGAGTTCCTCCTACTTTCTCTTCCAGCAGATGTAGTATTTTTATTTTATGTTTAGATCTTTAATCCACTTTGATTTTATTTTAGTGCATGGTAACAGACCCGGATAAAAGTTTAGTTTTCAGCATGTAAATAACCAGTTTTTCCAGCACTGCTTGTTAAAGAGGCTATCTTTCTTCCAGTAAGTATATTGGGCCCCTTTGTCTAAGATAAAGGGGTTGAGTATGTTTGTAGCTGCTTCTGCATCCATTGATCTTCTGGTCTATTTTGTTTCCAATACCATGCTGATTTTATCACAGTAGCTTTGTAGTACAATTTTAAGTGAGGAATCATAATCCTCCTGCTTTGTCTTTGTTACCCAGGATTGCTTTTGCTATTCTAGGTCTTTTCTGGTTCCAAATAAAATTGAGGAATGAATTCTCTAGATCTGTGAGATATGTTGGTGGTATTTTGATCAGGATTGCATTAAATCTGTATAACAATTTGGGAGTATGGCCATCTTCACAATGTTGGTTCTTCCTATTCAAGAGCAGGGAATGCCTTTCCATTTTCTGAAATCCTCTATGATCTCTTTTTTTTAGAGTATTGTAATTTTCATTGAATAGATCTTTTACTTCTTTAGTTAGGTTAATCCCTAAGTGTTTTATTTTCTATGGTGCTATTGTAAAAGGTATTGTTGCTATAATTTCCCTCTCAGTGTATTTGTTATCTATGTAGAAGAATGTTAATGAATTTTTGGTATTGACTTTGTATACTGTATATTACTGAATTTCTGTATTAATTCTAGTAGCTTCTTGGTGTAGTTTCTTGGTTTTCCAAGTAGGGCATCATGTCATCTTCAAATAATGATAGTTTAACTTATTTACCTACTCTTATTCCTTTTATTTCTCTCTCTTGTCTAATGACTTTAGCTAATGATTCCAGAACTATATTGAACAGGAGTGGAGATAGAGGACATCCTTGTCTTGTACCAGACCTGAGAGTAATGATTTCAGTTTTTCCCCATTGAGAATTATGTTACCATTGATTTGTCATAGATCACTTTTATCAGATTGAGGAAGAGGCCATCTATTCCAATTTTCTGTATGACTTTGAAAATGAATGAGGGTTGGGCTTTGTTAAAATCTTTTTCTGCATCAATTGAGATGATTGTCTGGTTTTTTGATTTGGCTGTATTGATATAGTGTATTACATTTATAAATTATTAGATTTGTGAAAATTGAACCATCCTTGCAACCCTGGGATGAAACCTACCTGGTCATGGTGTATAATCTTCTTGATGATTTGCTGTATTCTATTTGCTTGGATTTTATTGAGGATTTTTGTATCTATGTTCATGAGGAAGATTGGCCTGTAGTTCTCTTTTTTAGTTGCACCTTTCCCTGGTTTTGTTATCAGTATAATACTTGCCTCCAGGAATGATTTTGAGAGGATTGTTTCCTTTTCAATTTCATTGAAGATTTTGAGGTGTATTGGTATTATATCTTCTGTAAATTTCTTGTAGAATTCAGCTGTGAATCCATCAGAACCTGGACTTTTCTTTGTCTGTAGGTTTTTTATTACATTTTGTAGTTCATTGACTGTTACTGCATTATTGAGAGTCCTTATATCTTGTTGACTCAGTTTTGGTTATTTGTACCTTTCTAGGAATCTGTCCATTTCTTCTGCATCTTCTATTCTGTGACAGAAAAGATTTTCAAAGTAGCTGTTGATGATCTGAATTTCCACTGGGTCTGTGGTAATTACACACTTTTCAGTTCTTATTGCTCGTATTTGAGTTTTTTCTTTCCTCCTTTTGATGAAGTTAGCTAGGGGCTTGTCAATTTTATTTAATCTTTCAAAGAACTAGCTTTTTGTTTGGTTAATTATTTGAATTGTTTTCTTCATCTTGAATGTATTACTTTCTGCTCTAATCTTCATCATTTCCTCCTGTCTTTGGGTTTTGGGTTTTGTTTGCGCTTTCTTTTCCAGATGTTTCAGGTGCAGCATTAGGGTGTTTATTTTTTCCCATTCTGTTTTCCTAATATGTGAGTTCACAGCTATAAATTTCCCTCTAAGAACTGCTTTCATTGCACCCCATGAATTCTGAATAGTTGTGCTTGAATTTTCATTGAAGTTTAGATATTGTTTAATTTCTTATTTAATTTCATCTGTAACGCAATGGTTGCTGAGGAGGGTGTTGTTTAATTGCCATATATTTATGGGGGTTTTGTGGTTTCTTTTGTCATTTATTTCCAGTTTCAATGTGCTGTGGTCAGATAATATGCATGTGATAATTTCTCTTTCCTTGCATCTATTTAAGCATGACCTATAGGCTAGTATATGGTCTATCTTAGAAAATTGTCCACATACGTCTCACAAGAATGTGATTTCAGCTGTGGTTGGGTGGAACACTCTGTAAATGTCCACTAAAGTCCATTTGTTCCAAGTTCTGGTTCAGTTCTGCTACTTCTTTTCTAATGCTTTGTCTCCTTAACTTCTGTTTTTGGGATAAGGGGTGTTAAGGTCTCCTGTCAATGTTGTGGTACTGGATATTAGATTTTTCATGTCCATGAAAATATTAATATTTCATGACTAATATAATATATAGTATTAGTCTTATATAGTCAGGTACTTCTGTGTTTGGTGTATAAGTACTGATGACTGTTACCTTTTCCTCTTGCATTTTTCCCCTAATCAGTATATAGTGGTCTTCTTTATTTTGCATGATCATTCTTGGTTAGTTCAGATTGCTACCTCTCCTTTTTTCTGAGGTCCTGGGGCATGTAGTTCTGCTTTCCATCCTTTGACTTTCAGCCTGTGAATGTCTTTATGGGTTAAGTGTGTTTCTTGTATACAGCATATGGTTAGATTTTTTTCTTCCTAATCCAGTCTGTCAGTCTATTTCTTTTAATTGGTGAATTGAATCCACTTACATTGATAATTATAATTGAAATGTATTGACTTATGATTGACATGTCATTTACCTGGTGTTGTATACTTCTTTTTCTCCTGTGTTTAATTGTTTGTCCTATTTGGTGGGTTCTTTCCATTCTCATTTTTGGAGTTGTGGTCTCTTTGATCGTTCTGTACAATATCTTTTAGTACACTATGTAGGGTTGGCTTTGTCATCACGAAATTCTTTAGTTGGTCCTTGTCATGGAAGTATTTCATTTCTCCATAGAACTTGAAAGAGAGTTTTGCAAGGTATATCAGTGTGAGTTGGAACTGGTTTTCTTGCAAGACTTGTAGCACTTTGCTCCATGCTCTGCTTGATTTGATGGTTTGTGAAGAGAAAGCAGCCATTATTTTGATGAGTTTTCCTTTAAATGTAATTTATTTCTTTTCTCTGCTGGCTTTTAGTATGTTGTTCTTATACTGGATTCCTAGGATCTTGATTATTATGTGTCTGGTTATGGTTTTATTTGGTTTGATGTTATTTGGAGTTCTATATGCTTCAATTAACTGAATGTCAGATTGCTTCTCCATATTTAGGAAGTTTTCTGCTATTTCTTCTTTCTTTTAAGGGTGTGTGTGTGTGTGTTCAGGGTTTCACTATACAGCTGTGACTTTTAGTGATCTTCCTGATTTCTGACCCCCTAGTGCTGGGATTACAGGCATGTGCCACCACACCCAGACCCCATGCTGGGTCATCACACTCGGGGATAGGGCTGGAATGGCATCCGGTGTCAAGGATCAAACCCTAGCCCTACACTTACATAAACAAGCACTTAGGCTGCTGCAGCCCCTCTGCCATTACTTGTGCCCATATTCTTTTTATATTATTTGTATTGACTCCTTCTTTCTCACTGATGCCTTGTAGTCTTACGTTGGTCATCTTTGCGTCCTCTTACAGACCTTGAATTATTTTTTCTGCATCCTACCTACTTATGAGATCTTTTTTACCTTTTCACTAGCTACAATGGTGCTTTCAGTGTCTGAAAGTCTATCTTCACTTTCATTCAAACGGTTTTGCCAGCTTGTGATTGAGATTTTAATTTCCTGTATATCTCTTTGAATCTGTTTCATGCACTCTATTTCTTTCCTATAGTACTCATTCAAGGATCCCATCATTTTTCTATTCTCCTCTATTGTTATCATGTCTTCTTTAGAAGCACTTAGGACTTCTTTCATTAAAGTTATCATTTCTTTTTTTTAATTCAGTGATTATTTCTGATCTAATTTCCTCTGTATCTTTCTGCAGTTTCTTTACTTCAGATGCTATTAATTCAGACTTTTCACATGTGTGATTTCCAACTTCTATGCTGGTGTCTCCTGCATTTGTTCTTTGTGGACTCAGGGCCTGAGATTGCATTTTCCTCCTTCTCTTTGTCATTTTGTATGAACAAGGACAGACCTTTGGTGCAGAGCTTTGGTGCAGTTATTGCCTTAACATCTACTGACATTCTTACCCAAGAGATGCTATGTGGTTATGGCAGTTACAGTTTTGTATTTACAAAATACAATTAGGAACAATAATAATAGGTAGTGATAGTTAGCAGCTGACAAACTTTTGTAACAAATGGCTTTGTATTTTAGACCATATGAGAAAACATTATGTCTGTGTAACTAAGCAGATATTAAATTGGGAATTTGTATTTAAATTAGTTCCCCCTAAGTTCTGTCTGATCACCTCCCCTTGATGTACATAGTCCTCCAGGCAGACTAGTTCATCCTGGTCACCTTTTACCCTCTCTTTTAATCAAGAGAGAGAGAGAATGCTCTCATAGATCTGGGTCTTTCAAAGTGTCTCAGTTTACCATGTCAATCTACCAAGTTTGAACTCATCCAGATGTGCCTAGCTTGGGCCTGGCTGCTGTGCTCTGCTTCTTCCTGCTGCATCCCATGGAAGTGAATCTGCTGTGCCGCTCTGGCAAAATGTTCATCCCCTGGATTAACTGGATGGTTCTGGCCCCTAGCTTCTCTGCAGGGAGTTCTTCTGCAGGGTTCCACATCAGATCTGTCTAATGGAGGAGGTTCCCAGAAGTGAGTGGATGATCCCACACTCATGCAGTCTGGGCACTTGCTGGAAATGATTTGGTGAGTGGGTTGGTTGGCCCACACATATATGCTGTGCCTGGGCTCTGGATGGAAAGGGATCGGGGAGGGAAGGTCCCACACACATGCATGATGCATACTTAGTCTGAAATATTACTCATTGTTGAGTTGAAATTCAAATTTAACTGAGGGGACTTATTGATCTCCTTCGGTCATTGTTAAAACAGACTGCTGCTGTCACTGATGCATTAGACCTGAACATGTTGGGAATGGGCCTCTCTAACAGATTCCAGGGTTAGTAAACACAGGAAACATGTATGTATGGAAACCACAATTGTAGTGTATCTTTTATAAATATGTCACATTGCATGTCAAATCAAAATCTTCAAGGGTTTTCTAAATCCTAGGAAAAGCCTAAGTCCTGACAAGGAACTTCAAAGGTCTGTGATATGTGGTATTAGCTTTTCTTCTGTTGTATCTTTTTATCCCTAAACCCATTCCCAGATGGGGTCTCACTATGTTACCCAAACAGATCTTGAATGCGTGAGCTCAAAATATCCCCCCATATCAGACCATAGTTTGTAACCACCACAGCAGCTTCCTCTCCTCTCATTCTTTAACTGTACCCTTTAGCTGCCCCAAATACTAACTATGTAGTTGTTTCTAGAACAAAGCTTGCACAATACAACCCACTGAGCCATGTACAAATGGTCCCACCTGATTAAATGATTCTTCCCTAAACATACACAGTAGTTTACTTCCTTAAGTTTTCATTTAATTAATTCCAGACTCCCATTACTTTCATTTCATTCTACCCCATGCACACCCCACAGTCCATGAATCCACTGTTTTGTTTATCTCTACAGTCCTGTCTCTAACCAACAAACAAGAAAAAATATCACTTGCTTGCTATCTATTTGCCTTGGTAAAATGTAAGTTCCATGAAAGATTAGGGCTTATTACATTCACTGCTGCTCACAGTAGCGATAACTTTTCCCCATATATAAAAGGTACGTGACAAATGTGTGGAATAAATGTCTAAAGTCAAAGCCTGATCAGCGACTGCTAGCCTGACATTCATTCATTCTTTGATCACAGGAGTTAAGCCACCCTGTGTACAAGGAATAAAGAACCAACTGCAAAAAAACTAAAAAATCTCTTCTATACAAATGGGTAAGCCCAAGTCACCCATGGGGAAAAACATTAGGACTACAAAAGAAATATTATTACAAATTTCTTGAGGCAATTTCGACCATTAACCATTTGGTTTTTGTGTTGTTGTTGCTGCTGCTGCCACGGCTTCTACTGCTGCTGCTGTTAATATTGAAGGGTTTAAAATCAATAGTGAGATTTTAGAGGCAGGTGGAAGTGATACCGCTGTCCTGCAGCCCAGTCATATGCCATAACAGAGAGTTAGGGCCCCTTTAGATTTCCTCCAGCTTTATTGGTGTACAAATAATAAATAAAAACTGAATGTATTTATTACATTAAAGGGGATATTTTGATATGTGTGTACACTGGAAAAAGATTACCACAAACCATGAGAGACAATTTGGGTGCCCTACAGAGTCATAGACTATTTCTGTGTGCCCAGTTCTTGGGTGTCCTGAAAACTACGTGAAAATTTTACTTAGAGACAGATGTAGCGGAACCAGCCACACCTTCTAGTCCTCAGGGGATTTGAGGCACTGATATGGGAGGGGAAAAGCTCTGGCCCACAGCAGCTCTACTTCAAGTGCACAGCTGGTCAACAGGGCTGAGGTGTAACAGGATGCCCAAATTTTATTTCCCAAGGGTGTGACAGCCACACCATCTTTCAAGCCATCCCCAAAGGCAAAATCACTTCAAAGGTCCCTTAGATACAGATGAAGAAATTTAAAGAGTGGAGCAATCTCTTCTAGTTTAGAATCTCATTAACTTACTTTGAATGTTAATTGAAGTTACAGGTAAGATGGATCCTATAAGTTTAAGGTTTTTTTAGCTAAAATCATATATATATATATATATATATATATATATATATATATATATATGATGTTACAAATGGAGTACTGTTCAAGATGTTTTGATTTAATGCTAAAGATGGCAACTGGAGCAAAAATTATTTTCACTCATCAAGCTCACTGGATTTTCCAGTCAAGAGGACAAATGAAATGAAATAAATAAACCTATACATATTGTACAATTTATACTTCAAAAGCTTAACTCTGGCCTTTTAGACTCTGATTTTAGGATGACATTTCTTTTTTACTCACAAAATTTGAACAATAAAATCTCTGACATTTGACTCCTCAACATAGGGACAATTCAGTTTCTAGAAGATATTTTCCATGGACACAATCAGGGAGTTTGTAAATAAGCAAATACTCAGAAATATACATTCAACAAATCTCATTTTAAAACCTCCTAACCTCCTTACAAAAAAAAATAATAATAAAATTGAGAGATGGAATGGGTTTTATCTTACATAAAATATTATGTAAGATAGTTTTTTTTTTTTCATTTTATGTATTTGGTACAGGGTCTCACTACACAGCTTGGACACACAGTGATCCTCCTGTTCTCAGCCTGCTCAGCCCTGGGATTGCAGGAATGTGCCACCATGCTGAAACCCAGTCGCTGGCTCAGCAGACCCCTGGGGCAGTGCTGGTACATCATGAAGGACCTGGGATTAAGCCCTGGTCCCTGCACTTGCCAAAACAGGTGCTCAGTCCACTGAGCTATCTCACTGGCCCTCTAAGATAATTTTTAATTCTAAGAAGTTTAGAAACACTTCAGAGGGCCATTGCAGCAAAACGTGTCCTATCACTGCCACATCCCGGGAACACCACGACACAGTTCTAGCCCACACACGGTAAGTGTGTGGGAGAGCTATGGGCTACCCTAAACCAGCTAGACCTAATGGTTTCAGCCCAGGCGCAGTGTGGGTGACACTCTCTTCCACCCCTTTGGGACTCTCCCCACCACTCATCAGCACCACCGCTACCATGCCCTCCAAGTAGGAATTTCTGCCACATTTCGGGAACACCCAGACCCAGTCCTAGCCGAGGCCCAGTGAGTGTGTGGGAGAGCTGTCTCTCCCCCTTACTCCACCTTGTCCCCTCCAGAATCAGCTCAGGCCTGGCATACAGGCCTGGGGTGAAACCCTTCAGTTGCAATCCCTGCAGAGAGTGTAGGGGACAGAACAACTCAGTTAGTCCAGAAGCAGAACATCTTCCAAGAGGGGCACAAAAGGTTCACCACCAAGGGCAGCAACAGGAAGGAACTGAGCACAGCAGCCAGACCCAAGCCAGGCACAGCTGGATAAATCCAAACTTTGTAGATCTGCACCTGAACTTCAGTACTTGCTAAGGCTATAACTGCAACAAACATCTACAACAAAGGTCAGAAGACAGTGCTACACAAAATGACAATGAGAAGGAGCAAAATGCAATCTCAGAACCGAAGCCCACGCATAACAAGTGCAGAGGACACTAACACAGAACAAATTGGGAATCACACAGCTGAAAGCAATGAATCAACAGCTTCTGAAATAAAGACACAGCTGCAGAAAGGTATAGAGGAAATCAGATTAGAAATAAAAAAAGAAATCCCTGAATTAATAACATCTGCCATAAAAAATCAAATGCAGAAATATGTGGAGGAAACCCAATGCCCACCCAGAACAAGTGCAGAGGACACTAGCTCAGCTCAAATGTATGAATTAATAGTATTGATAGGAAATAAGCAACAGCAGAATGTCATACAGGAACTCAGAGTGGAATTCTTTTCTACTAGCTCAGCCCAAATGTACAAATTAATAGCGTCGATAGTAAATAAGCAACAACAGAAAGTTATAGAGGAACTCAGAGCGCAATTCTTTTCTGAAATAAAAAAAGAATTCTCAGAACTCATGGCATCTAAAGTAAAGAATCAACTACAGAAATATAGGGAGGAAAACAATCTGAAAAAACACTGCAGTAAAAGAATTTATAACTGCTTCTAAAGAAGACATTGATAAAAAAAAAATAGAGGAGATTAGAAAAGTGATGGATTCCGTCAATGAGTAATAGAGAAAATAAATAGATCGCATGAAGGAGAGTCAAAGAGATATACAGGAAATAAAAATCTCAATCAGAAGCTTGCAAAATCATTTAAGTGAAAGTAAAGATAGAGTTTGAGATCTTGAAGATGCTGGTGCAGCTAGTGAAAGGGTAAGAAAGATTCTATTAAAAACAACTAGGATGCAGGAAAAAATAATCCACCACCTGCAAGATGATGCAATGATGAACAATGTGAGACTAATAGGCATCAATGAGAAAGAAGGAGTCAATATAAATGACATTGAAAAAATATGGGCAGAAGTAATAGCAGAAAGATTCCTAAATATGAGGAAACATTCTGATGTTCAGGTAACTGCAGCATACAGAAGGCCAAGTAACCTCAACCCAATTAAAAGCACACTGAGACATGTAATAGTCCAGATCCCAGAAATTCAGCACAAGAATAATATACTGAAAGCCTCTAGTGAAAAGCAGATCACATTGAAAGGAAAACCCATCAGAATTACAGCTGACTTCTCTTCACAAACCGTGAAGGCAACAAGAGCATGGAACAGAAAACTTCAAGTCCTCTATGAAAACAAATTCCAGAGTGTGTGAGAGAGCTTCCTGCTACCCTGCACTGGCGGGACCTACTTGTGGTCCCAGCCCAGGCTCAGCGTGGGTGAGACCCTCTACAACCCACTTGGGATGCCCCTCACCACTTCGCAGCACCTCCTCCACCCCACCAGCCGAATAGGAATTTCTGCCACATTGTGGGAACCCCCAGACCCAGTCCTAGCCCAGGCCCGGTGAATGTGTGGGAAGCAGCCTCTCTCCCCTACTCCACCTTGTCCCCTCCAGGCTCAGCTCAGGCCTGGCATACACACATGGGGAGTAACCCTGCATCTGCAATCCCTGCAGAGAGTGCAGAGGATAGAACCACCCAGCTAGTCCAGGAACAGAACATCTTGCCACAGGGGCACAACAGGTTCACCCTTAAGGGCAGCAGCAGGAAGGAGCTGAGCACAGCAGCCAGAAGCAAGCGAGGCACAGCTGGATAAATCCGAACTTTGTAGATCTTCACCTGAACTACACTATGTACTAAGGTTATAAACACAACGAAGATCTACAACAAAGGTCAGAAGACAGTGCTACACAAAATGACGAGAAGGAACAAAATGCAACCTCAGAACCCAAGCCCACCTGTAACAAATGCAGAAGACACTAACACAGAACAAATTGGGAATCACACAGCTGAAAGCAATGAATCAACAGCTTCTGAAATAAAAAAAAACAGCTACAGAAAGGTATAGAGGAACTCAGATTGGAAACAAAAAAAGAAATCCCTGAATTAATAACATCTGCACTAAAGAATCAAATGCAGAAACATATGGAGGAAAATCAATGTCCACTCAGAACAAATGAGGAGGACACAAGCTCGACTCAAATGCATGAATTAATACCGTCGATAGTAAATATGCAACAACAGAAAGACATAGAGGAACTCAGAGTGAAATTCTTCTCTGAAATAAAAAAAGAATTCTCAGAACTCATAGCATCTGAAGTAAAGGATCAACGACAGAAACATAGGGAGGAAAACAATCTGAAAAAAAACACTGCAGTAAAAGAATTTATAACTGCTTCTGAAGAAGACATTGATAAAAAAAAAAATAGAGATTAGAAAAATGACAGATTCCCTGAACGAGCAATACAGGAAAGAAATAGATCCCATGAAGCAGAGTCAAAAAGATATAGAGGAAATTAAAATGTCAATCACAAGCTTGCAAAACCGTTTAAGTGAATGTGAAGACAGAGTTTCAGATCTTGAAGATGCTGGTGCGGCCAGACAAAAGGTAAGAAACGAACTCTTAAAAACAATAAAGATACAGGAAAGAATAATCCATCACCTGCAAGATGATGCAAAAATGAACAATGTGAGATTAATAGGAATCAATGAGAAAGAAGGAGTCAATACAAATGACATTAAAAAAATATGGGCAGAAGTAATAGCAGAAAACTTCCCAAAAATGAGGAAACAATCTGACATTCAGGTAACCAAAGCATACAGAATGAGAAGTAAGCTCAACCCAAATGAAAACACACCGAGACTTATAATAGTCAAGATCCCAGAAATTCAGCACAAGAATAATATACTGAAAGCCTCTAGAGAAAAGAAGTAGAACATATACAAAAGAAAACCCATCAGAATTACACCTGACTTCTCTTCACAAACCATGCAGGCAAGAAGCGCATGGAGCAGAGTACTTCAGGTCCTCTTTGAAAAAAATTCCAGCCCAGACTACTATAAACTGCAAAACTCACTTTCAAGTTTGATGGAGAAGTGAAATACTTTCAAGACAAAGAACAGCTAAAGAATTTCATGATGACAAAGCTAACCCTACACAAGCTAATGAAAGATGTCCTAGAGAGGGACCAAAAAGACCGGAACTCCATGAATGACATCAGAAGCAATCAACTAAATAGGGCAAGCAACTAAACACAGGAGAAAAAGGAATAAATGACAACAGGTAAATAATATGGCAAGCGTAAGTCAATACATCTCACATCTAACCATCAATGTAAACGGACTCAATTCACCAACTCAGAGAAATAGACTGGCACAGTGCATTAGGAAAAAAAATCCAACAATATGCTGTATACAAGAAACACATTTAACTCAGAAAGATATTCATAGGCTGAAAGTCAAAGGATGCAACACAATACTACATGCACCAGCACCTCAGAAAAAAAGCAGGGGTAACAATCTTATTCTCAGACAGTATGAACTTCAAACCAACAATGATCAAGCGAAATAAAGAAGGCCACTATATACTGGTCAGGGGAGGAATTTAAGAGGAAGAGGTAAGACCCATAAATATGTATGCAGCAAACACAGGAGCACCCAACTATATGAAGCAAATCTTAATGGACATAAAAAATCTAATATCCAATATCACAATTTCAACAGGAAACCTTAATAACTCTTATCTCCAAAAGATAGGTCAACCAGACAAAAACTTAGCAAAGAAATAACAGAACTGAACCAGAGCTTGAAACAAATGGACATGGTAGATATATACAGAGTGTTCCACCCAAACACAGCTGAATACACATTTTTCTCAGCTGCACATGGGTCATTTTCTAGAATAGAAAACATTCTGGTCCAGAGGTCATGCTTAAGTATATGCAAGAAAACAGAAATTATCCCATGCACATTACCTGACCACAGTGCAATGAAACTGGAAATAAATGGCAAAAGAAACCAGAAAAAAACTTAAATTCATGGAAATTAAATGACACCCTACTCAGAAACCAATGGATCACAGATGAAATTAAACAAGAAAATCAACAATATCTACAATTCAGTGAAAATTGAAGCACAACTTACCGGAATTTATGGGATACGATGAAACCAGTTCTCGCAGGGATATTCGTAGCTGTTAACTCAAACATTAGGAAAACAGAACGGGAAAAAAAAACATACCCTAATGCTGCACCTTCAGCAACTAGAAAAGGAAGAGCAAACCAAACCGAGAGCACAAAGAGGGGAGAAAATCATAAAGAATAGAGCAGAAATTAATTCAACTGAGACGAAAAAAACAATTCAAAGAA
>NW_004524680.1:8330993-8339424 GCF_000260255.1 Octodon degus | reverse complement strand
TGGTTGAAAAAGATGTGGCATTTTTACATAATGGAGTATTATTCAGCTATTAAGAATGATAAACTCAAATCCTTTATATTGAAGTGGATGCCACTTGAACATATACTCATAAGTGAAATAAACCAGACACACATGTGTAAATATCCTAGTCTCCCTAGTGTAAGAACTCAAAAGAAGAAATACAAATAGAAAGATATAATAGAAGTAAAAGGAAAGCAGGATCTCAAGCACTAACTAATCAAGAGATGGAAAGGAGAAGAGCTAGGAAACATGATAATGTCAAGCCATACAGTTATATGTAGAAGGTGAGCAAGGCAATGATCCTGAAAATCTTCCGAAGATTTTTTAATCCAGCAGTTATTTGGAAAGATTCTCACCCTGACTAACTATATATACTGATACCTGTGAACTAAGGTCCTGCACTGCAGATGGTAATTTGTAATAGTAGTTTCATGCTTGGAGTGCCTGTCATTTTGGTCTACTGAATATGGGCTCCTTGTCAGGACATGCCAGTTGCTGCTATGATGTCTCTCAGGTAGATAGTTGTTCAATAAGAAGGGGGTGGTGAAGGAAAGAAAGAGACCGGAAAAGGAATATTGTAGGACAGTCCTGCTTCAAGGTTGTATATGGTGAGATTTTTGGACTTATGTGCAAACATGAGAAGTATATAATTCTTTATGTCTATTTTTAAAATATATTCTAATTTTTATGTGTTTTTTATTATATTCTGTAGGGACTTAAAGTTCAACATATCAATACTTGATGAAAAATACCTGTTCCATATTATGCCTAAGATGTTTGATATGTAGACAGATAGTGAGGTTAAGCTTAATAGCCTAAGTTGTTCGATAGTAACAATAAGCTTGTCTTCTGGATGGTTAACAACCTAAGTTTGCAGACCAAAATTAGAGAAAAAAGAGGGCTGTAAGGAAAGCCAGCATTTTGACCCTAGCCTTGTAAGGTCAATTAAGACTCAGGACATATGAGAAATTGGACTGTAATGTCATGTATCTCACTAGTGTCCCAAATTTTCTGATCAAGGAGATTATAGAGCCAAAGAGGAAAGTGACCGATGATGTAGAGTGTGCCTGGGGAGAGTCACATGGAGAGAAAACATTCTCTCAGGCTTTCACAGAGAGCACATTGGGCAAGCAATGACCGTGACTCATCCACATGGCTGCCGCTGACAAAGGTTCTACAAGCTGAGTTACAGGATCTCAGGATAAATCCTGAGGGGATTTCACTGACCTTCTCAGACCCAAAAGCTACAACTCTTGTTGCATAGGTTCTGCTTTACCTTGGTCTTAACCATCTAGAAGGAAAGTACAAAAACGAAATATAAGAAATAAAGCCATGCTGTTGTGTTGAGCTGTGGGGGACTCAGGTCAACAGTTTCTGACATTGCCAGTTAAGAGGAAGACCCAATACTATTATGGGACACTGGACTCTTTTAGTATATTTTGCTGAATTTACACACCTATAATATTCAAATAAAGGAACTTAACAAAAAAGGGGATACAGATGAATGTCCATTTTGTATCTGTGTATTCAGGGTGGTTAGGATAGATATATAGTTACATTCTGTTAATGAATAGAATGATTTGTTCTAATAGTGTTTGTAAATAGGATGTCGAGTCTGCATCTTGTACAGCAATTAACCACTAGGAAGGATGTATGCAGTGTGTTTATTGAAACTGTCCTACCGATTTGATTTGAAACTGTCTCATTGCTATTTTTTTATCAGTGAAATTATGGCCAATAAAAAGATGTTTGGTATTCAGACAGATACTGAGGATAAGCTTAACAGCTTAGGTTGTATGGTAATAACAATAAGCTTGTCTTCTGGATGGTTAACAACCTAAGTTTGCAGACCAAAGGTAGAGAAAAGGGAGGGCTGCAAGGAAAGCCAACATTTTGGCCCTATCCTTCCAAGGTCAATTAAGACTCAGGACATATGAGAACTTGTACCGTAACATCATGTAACTCAGTAGTGTCCCAAATTTTCTTATCAAGGAGATTATGGGGCCAAAGAGGAAAGTGATCAGTGTTATAGAGTGTGCCTAAGGAGAGTCACATTGAGAGAAAACATTCTCTGAGGCTTTCAAGGAGAGCACTTTGGCCAAGCAATAGCCATGACTCATCCACATGGCTGACACTGACAAAGGATCTACAATCTGAGGTACAGGATTTCAGGATAAATCCTGAAGGGATTTCACTGACCTTATCAGACCCAAAAGCTACAACTCTTGTTGCATAGGTCCTGCTTTACCTTGGTCTTAACCGTCCAGCAGGAAAGTATAAAAACGAAGTATAGGAAGTAAAGCCATGCTGTTATGTTGAACTGTAGGGAACTCAGGTCAACAATTTCTGATATTACCAGTCAAGCAGAAGACCCAATACTATTATGGACTACTGAACTCTTTTAGAATATTTTGCTAAGTTTACACACCTATAATTTTTTTAAGTTAAATGTGAGCCTTTTATTATAGGGCCTGGGACTGCTTGACCAGGAGCGCACAGACAGCCAGGAGCCTTAGAAGTACAGAGGTTTTAAAGGTAGAAACTGCATCCTGTTTGGCAAACAAATTTGTCATTTAGTACCTTTAGGGACAGCATGACCATTACTCAGCATACATTTTTTCTGGGAGCATTGTTTTCTCAGAACTCTCAGTCTATTAATCATTTATCAATGGTACACCAAGCCTGCTTGTGGTCTTACAAGGAAGCAGGGCCACAAAAAGTTGTGCAGAGTAATTTTTTACATTTAGCTTTACATTAACTCATCACATTACTTTTACGTTAACCTTTTACACCTAGCCCATCTGTTGGTCTGTCTGTCTGTCTGCCTGTCTGTCTGTCTGTCTGTCTGCCCATCTTGAGGCGGGGTCTTGCTCAACTGCCTAGACTGGGCTTATATTTGTGATCCTCCTATCTCAGTCTCTCAAGATTCTGGGATTATAAGCATACACTACTGTATGCAGGAGCTCATACCCTCACTTTGTTTGTGTTTTTTCCCCCATAAATGCATTGAGAAACAAATAGCAATGAGACAGTTTCAAACCAAACTGGTAGGACAGTTTCAATAATTAACACATTGCATACATTCTTCCTAGGGGTTAATTGCTGTACAAGATGCGGACTTGATATCCTATTTACAAACACCATTAGAACAAATCCCTCTATTCATTAAGAGAATGTAACTGTATATCGATCCTAGCCATTTGAATACACAGGTACAAAACGAACATTCATCTGCATCTCCTTTTTGTTGTTAAGTTCCGTTATTTGAATATTATAGGTGCACACCTATAATAATTGAATGATGGAATTTAACAAAAAGAAAGGGATACAGATGAATGTCCATTTTGTATCTGTGTATCCAAAGTGGTTAGGATAGATATATAGTTACATTCTCTCAATGAATAATAGAGGGATTTGTTCTAATGGTGTTTGTAAATAGGATATCAAGTCCACATCTTGTACAGCAATTAACCACTAGGAAGAATGTATGCAGTGTGTTAATTATTGAAACTGTCCTACCAGTTTGGCTTGAAACTGTCTCATTGCTATTTGTTTCTCAATAAAATTATGGAAAAAAATAAGAATTTAAAAAAATGCCTCCTATCAGCTAACTGTCCACATCCTGTTCACTTCATGAAGACAATTCAGACCGTTTTACCCCTGAGACTGCTCTAGCCCCAGGGAAAGCACGTATTCTCTGTTTCCATGTGAACTGCCCTCCCCACCTAACTTAACTGTCTCTATACAAAAGCTTCAAAGCTAATACCAGGAGAGACTGGGTTAATAGCTTGTGATCCTCCTGCCCTCCCATGTGGCTGTTCCTGACAAGTAGTGTCCTTGCTTGGAGTTAGCTGTGAGCCCCCAAGAACTTTTTCAAACCTCCCCCTTCCCATGCTCACAATACACACATCACCAGCCTCATCAGGGCTTGCCAACAGAGGGCAAGTGAGGCACTCTGAGCCAGGTGGTTGGAGCTCCAGCTAGTGGATTGAGAAAGATATAAAGAGCACTACAGTATCACCTTTCTCTTCTTGTTATGCTGGACAGTGCTGAGCCCTTCTAGGAACTTCACTCTACAAGTGATGCTATCACAGCCTATGGGGGTGGGCCCCTGGGGTCAAACTGGAGTAGTAATGGTGGTGTGTGTTTTGCTTATGAGGTTATCTCTTTTTCTAGCTCCTTGCTGAAGATGCTTAATGTTCTCTCTCTCCTCTCTCTCTCCTCCCTCTCTCCTCTCTCTCTCTCCTCTCTCTCTCTCCCTGCCTTTCTCTCTCTCCCTCTTTCTCTCTCCCTCTCTCTCCTCTCTTTTCCTCTCTCACCCCCTCCAGAAAATGGTAGCCCCAACTTTCCTGAAGTATCTATAGCTCAGTGAGATGGGCTATTTCTTCTTATAACTGTCAGAGCCTTCTTCCTCAAAGGAACACGCCTTAGCTTCAGGGATTTTTATTTTCCTAGGAAAAATGATAGCAAAAACCAGCAAAGAGCAGAGGGAGGAGCAGCAGCTGCAGCAGCCAGCAAGCCTCTCTTGCTCCCACTTATTTGATTCAGGCTGTCCTCCCCAGGGCAGGTATAGCACTCACACACATAATCTCTACATTGGATCACAAATTAATCACAAACTCTAGAAACCCACCGCAACGACTGCATGAAGCTTTTGGGGGGACAATTAGAGCTGAACCATAGCACCCCTCATCCTTCCCAAAGGCACACTGATGCATTAAGAATGACACTGTGCTTGTGAAACCCTCATTTTCACAGCAGTCTTATGATCAGAGATCTATTGGATTGATGACCAATTTTCATACCATGAAAATGATCCTCAGAGGGAATAAGCACATTTAGGCAGAGTCAACGATCATTCACTCAAAATGGCTTAGGAGCAGAAGTACCGTATGTTCAGATGACATAGTTATGCTTCATGCTTATTGGATAGAGGAGAATCATCAGGAGATAACAGCCTCCAGGGCAGGCTGAGAGGTGAAAGCTCTTTAGCAACTGAGCCTTGGTAGAAAGGTTAGCAATGCACATTCAAACTTATTTAATATAGATGAGCTAGAAGTCCCTACAGTGCCACTTCAGGAAGCTTGTATGACCCTACCTTTGGTAAATTATAGCTGATTGGCCCAATCTCACTGGGGTGAGAAAAGAGTGTTTAAGGCCTGGATCTCTAGGACAGCCACCTACACTTGTTTTTCACAGCCATGATCTCAGCACAAAGTGTCCCTGTCATCTGGGCAACACCTAGGCCATTCTTTCCCCCAATGCACAGGGTGCTGATCTAAACACAGGCCTACTGTGTTGAATTACATGTTATCTGTCCCAGTCTGAATATTCATAGGAACTCCATTATTTTGTAGTACATCTTTTTCCCCATGTAGTACATCTTAACTGAATGCATCTCTTCAGGGACATAGCTTTACAAACATTTCATGTGTCCTGATTTTCCAGACTTTTACCTAACTTTGACACTGGATTTTTTCTGCTACAACAGCTAGAATGCAGGTCACTCCTAGGAACCTTCGGTGAAGTTTTTGCTATATTTCCCAAATAAAAACCATTAAAAGGACCTGACTCAGGTTCATGAGAACCTAACCTCAGAGAAGAAAATGAGATGAAGTCTAGTCATTACGAAACTCATTCAGACAGGGATGCTTCAAAACGTGTAACTCAGAAGCTGGGAAATTTGGACAAGGCACTAGGCAGATACCCCTGCAGCAAAGCTACCAAAATCAAGGTGGCTTGGCTGTAACAGTAACATAAACACAAAAGGAAAGTGGCAGGAAGTGTTAAAGGCTGCCCTGGGCCCCTGTGGTAGGATGTGACACATTCATCACCTTCTGACTGCTCCCCTCCTGCCCAACAGACCAGCAGCTCCTATAGCAAGGATCCTTCTCCACACCACCCATCCAACACCTCCTAGAGCGTCTCACACCTGCCCTGTCATCTCCTGAGCAATCTTTTGGTCACTTGACCCACCTGAGCTCAGAACAAGACAGCAGAACAGAGATAGGTGAGAATCTTGCCACAGGCCACTTTTCCTGAAGTTGAAGCCACTGGTTCCTTCTCTGGCCAGGGAATAACAAGCGTGGGTTCTGGCCCTTAGGCCTTCCTACTAGTCAGACTGGACCTGGTGCTCCTAGAGTGAGAGGCCATCCAGAAGCCCTGTGAACCTGTCTCCCAGATTCATGACAGCAAGCCTGCCTGCTGTCTCCTTCAGTGCCACCTGGGTACAAAATTTAGCAAGAACAAGCTAAGCTGTAAGGCTAGAGTTTTTCTGTAAGCTCAACAAAGGTTCAACTTGGGATATAACACCAGCATCTCTTACTAACTCAGCAGGGTTTCATTGTCTCTTGTCAAATGTGATGTTTCTACAGTTACCCTTTGTGTCACCAAGAAGTGACCTGGATTTCACAGTGTTCCATTGACACATTTCCTCACTTCCATCTTGTTTTCTTCTACATTAGGCAGAGACAAGCATATCATGTCTACCTTTAAATGGGAGAGAATGTCAAATCAGAATTTTCTCACAGTAATGTGAATACCAGCAGGTGAAGCGAACTACACATACTTCTCAGTCTGTGGACTGAAGTCCTTGAAGCCAGGAGCTAAGTGAGTTAGGTCATGGAAAACGAGGAAGCTCAGGACTAGGAAAGACCTCTGTGCTTCATCCTAGAGAGCAAGTTAACAGAGCAGTGTACGCACTACTTCATGCTTGCCTACCTTAAATGTTGACACAAGTATCTTAAATTTTGTGGTCAGCAGGATGCTGCAGAGTAACTCATAGGCTTAGAAGAAGCTGTGCTGATCACAGCCTGGCCCTGAGTTCTGGTTCCTGCAATCTAGTGTGGCCTCTGTTATGCTGAGAAGTCATCATGAGGGCGTTTGCTCTCAGTCATTCTCAAACAGTATGAGGGCTTAGGCAGTGGGTTACCATTTGTAACCTTACATGAAGTAACAGTATATATATACTTCTCCTTGATTTAGGTTGGCATTAGAGTTGTCCTGTGCAGTGCTGAGAATACATTGTGTGAGTTCATAGGCAAAGGGTTGATCACCTTCAGTTGTTCCTGGCTGCTCCATCCCTGCTCCAGTCACATGCTGTGTGCGGTGTGATACATAGAGGCCAATTGTTGAGTATGAGGAGTGTGACTGGCAGGCTGGCCACAGTGGGGACCTGCTGGGAGCCAGCTAGGTGTCATCCTGCAAGGGATGGTGAGCTCAGGTGGGGCTTGTGTTTGAATTAGGAAACAGTGATCTCCCAAAGGACAGGCTTACTCCCAGGAAGCAATCCTTTTAACTGCTCCTTCCAAAGGCTGGCTGTGGTGGCTCAGAAGGAAAAAAAGTAAGCAAATTCAATCTCCTAAAATGAGACTTGAGGTGTCCCTCTCCATCTAGGAGACTCTTTGGAGTATCAGTTAATTGCAAAAGGTCTTGAACATCAGGTCTTGTATCCAATAAAGTTAGTTAAAGATACTTAGAGCATCCCACCCTAAGGCCTGCAAGAATCTTGAGCCACAGCAGGCACGTGGCTTGGAGAAGGACATCATAGCCCCAGGTTTACCATGTATTTTGCCTGGCATATTAAGGCAATTTCTTCCAACTTCAGAACATCTTAGGACAGGCATTTAGCAGACAAACCAGACAGTGCTTCTTAGACGGTTCTGAGAAGCTCAAATAAGAAGCCAAATTGAAGCTAGATGAACAAGAGCAGATGATTTTGTCCTGAAGTTGTCATTTCATGACTGGCTCGGGTCTCTGTAACTTTGGATTCACCTCCAATTCATTCAGGCCCAACTGTGTCTTAGTGTCCACCATGCTGTAGGCCAATGACTTCTCTTCTGTTTCTTAAATTAAGTTCACTGGCACAATTTAGAGGTGTGCAATGATCGCATTCATGTTAAGGAACTTGTACCTGTACATTCTATATCTCAGTTCCACATTTCTCCCATTCCCCTCTACTCTCTTCAACCCCTTCCTCTTGTTATCTATAAAGCTTTGTTTCCATTTTATCCTTTTTTCTTATTTTTTTTCTTTCCCATCCATCTTTCCTAACCCAACAATTCCCTTTTCTCTCCGAACAATTACTTTCCATTTCACAATATCTTTTATATATATTGGTTCTTATTTACACCTTCAGTTTCTTACACCAGAGACAATGTGATATTTGCACATAACTTTATGATTTAATTCATTTAAGATTATGGCCTCAAGATCCAAGCATTTAGCTACAAATGTCTCAAATTTATCCTTCTTCATGGCCAAGTAGTACTCTATCATATTAAAAAAAAAACACATCCAACGCAAACATCTATTTTTTTTCTTTTCAAAGTTTTATTGATAAACATATAGCAATGAGACAGTTTCAAATCAAATCGAAAGTACAGTTTCAACAAATAATACACTGCATACA
>NW_004524680.1:8323575-8325170 GCF_000260255.1 Octodon degus | reverse complement strand
CTGCGCCTGGGCTGGGACTCCAATGCAAACATCTTGATGTTTAAAATACATACTAAAAAAAAAAAAATAAACATAAATACATACTAAAAGGATATTCCAAGACATGTATAGGCCCCTGAGAATTGTGTTTTCTGGCTTATGATCCTAGGTATTAGTCAGCTCTATCCGCAAATATGGATTTCATTTATGACATTAAAGCTTATAATTAAGGCAGATGATAAAGTTATCAAAACTTCGAACAACAGTTACTGTGCCAAGTGGTAGTCATGGCGAGCAAGTAAGCAGCCAGTGATGGAAAGAGACCATGGCCTGCCCACAAGTTGGAGCTCCAGTCCTCTGGGAACTCTGAGGAAGGCTTCCTATCTGAGGGCAAGGGCCTATGAGGACACCTCCAGATAGGAGCATTATTGTTCCTCTGATTTGCAGATGGGTAAAACGTTTGCAGCACTGGCCACCAAGTGTGACATCAAATGGCAATGCTAAACTAGAGGTCTTATAGAAGTTCTTCTTGCTGAACCTAAGCTCCATTTGGTGAGTCATGTGAGCATGGAATGGCCATCGACCAGACCTTGCTGCTAGTCTTGTTCCTGTCCAATGAGATTGATTGGGTTAATAACACAGATTGCTGGTATCAGGTCAAGTCCCATCTTCTTCATTTGAGATATTCTTGTATGAGTGAATCTATTGCTGACCTGATAATTAGAATTTTCCAAATATATGAAACCTAACACAGCATTGGTATGAAGTTCCAAGTAGTAACTAAGGAAGTCAGATGTGAGAATAACTGTGACTTGGTGCTGGCATATAGTCCAGGCAACTGTCCTCTAGGTAAGTAGAATAATGGAAAATCCAAAGCCTGGTTGTTATGCTGTTGGGCTTGAGACTCCAGGTCTGTGGACCTGCATGAGTGATCTGTACTATAGCTGTTGTAGCAGAAAAAGATCTCGATGAGTCAAAGTTAGGCAAAAGTCTGGAAAATCAGGACTCATAAAATGTCTGTAAAGCTGTGTCCCTGAAGAGATGCATTCAGTTCAGATGTACTACATGGGGAAAAAGATGTACTACAGAATAACAGAGTTCCTATGAGTATTCAGTCTGGGACAGATAACGTGCAATTCAACAAAAGAGTCCTATGGTTAGATCAGCACCCTGTGCATTGGGGAAAAGGATGGCCCAGGTGTTGCTCAGATGATAGGAACCCTTTGTGCCAAGGTCATGGTTGTGCAAAGCAAGTGTAGGTGGCTGTCCTAGGGATCCGGGCCTTAAACACTCTTTTCTCTTTTCTCACCCCAGTGCACTTAATCAAATCTGCTATGATTTGCCCAAGGTAGGGCTCATAGAGGCTTCCTGAATGGGAATGTATAGACTGCTAGCTCGGACCAAGGCTGCGGGATCCTGAACAGACCCGGAGCGCAGGCCCGGCCAGTGAGTGAGTCACCCAGAGTGCAGGCCCGGTGAGTGAGTGAGACTTCCCGGGCCCAGGGATCCTCTTTTGACCCAGGCTGCAGGCCCAGCAGGGAACCCTTCAGCAGAACTCCCTGCAAGGAGGCTAGAGGCAAGACCCACACAGCTGATTCAGGAGCAGAACATCTTGC
>NW_004524680.1:8314368-8321875 GCF_000260255.1 Octodon degus | reverse complement strand
TTTCTGCTGACTTATAAAAAAAGAGGTTTGTACCTATGTTATTTGCTTATTATTTCTTGCCTATGTCTTATAAAATGAGAAACTACTTTGACAATAACAACACACAATGTACTAACCATTGTTACTCTCCTAAAATCTTGTTTTAAGATTTTGGACCCTTGTTTTTATTTTTTTTCTTTCTTTAAAATAAAAATAACTGATGTCAAGAATAGACTGCTAGCTCATCTATTTTAAATAAGTCTGAGTGTTCATTGCTTACCTTTCTACCAAGGCTCAGTTGCTAAAGAGCTTTCACCTCTCAGCCTGCCCTGAAGGCTGTTATCTCCTGATGATACTCCTCTATCCAATAAGCAGGAAGTATAACTATGTCATCTGAACCTACGGGTACTTCTGCTCCTAAGCCATTTTGGGTGAATGATCGTTGACTCTGCCTAAATGTGCTTATTCCCTCTGAGGATCATTTTCATGGTATGAAAATTGGTCATCTGCCCAATAGATCTCTGATCATAAGACTGCTGTGAAAATGAGGGTTTCACAAGCACAGTGTCATTCTAAATGCATCATGTGCCTTGGGAAGGGTGTGGGCTGTTATGGCCTCTGTCCAGTTATTCCCCTAAAGCCTCACACAGTCACTGAGGAGGGTTGCTGAAGTTTGTGATTAATTTGTGATCCAATGTAGAGAGTATGTGTGTGAGTGGTATACCTGCCCGGGAGAGGACAGCCTGAATAGAATATGCGGGAGCAAGAGAGGCTTGCTGGCTGCTGCAACTGCTGCTCCTCACTTTGCCCTTTGCTATTTTCCACTCTCAATAACTGCTGCCCTCTGCCATATGCCACTCGGCCTTGGAGCCAGCCAAGTATGGACTGAAGCCTCCACTAACTGTAAGCTAAGTAAACCTTTCCTTCCTGGTATTTTGTCCCAGCAATGAGAGAAAAGTAATCAAGACAAAGTGTAAGCAGAATTCTCTGGAAAAAAAAAAAGAATGACTTGTAAGTTCTCTGACTCCTCAATCCTGG
Source organism: Octodon degus (assembly GCF_000260255.1). Taxonomy (NCBI): domain Eukaryota; kingdom Metazoa; phylum Chordata; class Mammalia; order Rodentia; family Octodontidae; genus Octodon; species Octodon degus. The sequence continues at coordinate 8,320,858 of NW_004524680.1, read as the reverse complement.
AGCCAGGAGTCTCTAAGTGAGAGCTGGCAGTTGAGATTAAAATACAAAATTTTGAAGTTCGTAAGTAACAAAACCAAACTGCCTTTGATTGTATGGTCTGGAGAAAAACAAGCTCAGAGCACCACAGTTGTTTTCCTCTTGCAAACCCCAAGCCCAAGTATATCCCAGTGCTTGAATGATCTCCTAGTAATGTGATCCATTTAGCATGACCAAATACTTGCTATCCAAATCTTAGCATCACTAGCAGAAATTGAAATACCCTACATATGGGAAGTTGTTGATGACTAAGTCAAAAACTTAAATGAAGAGTTGGATCCAATAGTTTTAATTTCTTCCATCCCCGTACTCCATAGGTGGCAAAAAGTGCAACTCTAACTTCTATCAAGGACCGTAGATGGCTATAGGGTATTTTCTTTTTCCTTCACTTTTAGAAAGAAGATAGAAGGGAATAATATCAATGAGAAAGATTAGATAACCTGAAGAAGCTAAAGTGGTTTGTACATGCACCTTATCATCTAAGGATTTAAAATCCTGTGACAGTAAATGAAGAATAAAAAATCTTCAAGACTCCTGTTTTGACCCTAAATGTTAGTCCAAATAATACAGTCCCCATGAATAAACTGAATATGTTTTACCCCCTCCTGTTTTTGGAATTGAGGAGCTAAGACTTGTGAGATAAACTTCCAAGTCACACCCACACTGTGAGGAGAATCCACTTCCTAATAGCAAGTCTGTTACAATGCTCCTGTAATTCAGTCACCTTCCAAAGGTCTTGTCTATGACTGCATGAGATTTTTTAGGGACATCTCTATAGAAACCATGACTATAAATGAGCCCTCAATATTGTCATTTAGGCAACAAGATGAAAGGAGAATATTTTCCCCCAAACCCAGTAACTGTGTATCTCTCTAATCACTTCCCAAGGCTCTTGCCTATCACTGCATTTGAGTTACACAGTCCTTTCTCTCACTGGGATCCAAAGCTGTTTTTGGTCTTTGCCAAGCTGTTGCTTGGTGTACCACTCTCTTCTAGCCTCTGTTCTGAAGGTTACAGGCTCAGGGTGATATCAGGCAGCCTGAAGCCTACTCCCTACCTGGGCAGAAAGCTCACTCATTGGATTTAAGTAGAGGCATGATTGTCCCAGTAGGCCTTCTTCTTAAATTAATCTCCAATGTATTTGAGTAGAAGAAAAATGGCTAAGAATCCAAGAGCCATGCTATGAGGTGACAGTGAAGCTTCAGCAGGAAATGGTGGCTCTTTCCAGGCCCACTACACAGCCACTGCTGTTCTCACCTTCCAACTCTGCTCTGAGCTCCCTGTGCTCCTGCTGGTAAAGACAGTACACCTGCCTGAGCGAACCACCCTCAAGCAAGGGGAGGACAGGTGGATCACTTCATCTATTCTTCTAGTAAGTCAACCAGTGATTTACTCTGAGTGTTTGGGGAAACCACTGTCTCTCACATATATGTCTATAAGTGGAGAACAAACAGAATTTCAGTATCATTCCAGGTGGATGAAAGAAGACCCATGCTGAGATTACCAAAAGAAAGAAGAAACACGATCTTGGGAAGCAGCACACTCAGAAGGATCCACAAATAGAGGTTGCCAAGCTGAGACTTTCTTTTCACTGAAATGTATTTACCTGATATTCTGTATAAAAAAAAGTTCATACATTTTGTAATACACCATACTTGAAGTTTTCACCTGGGTACTAGTATTCTATGGTAACAACTATAAAAAGCAAAGCTTGTCCTAAAGAACTAAGCCACTGTGCTAGGTTCTGAGGCTCCTTAAACCATATGGCTTAAATTCTCTGACCCTGCATCCTCCACATCAATGTGGTCAAAGGCCCCCAGTTCTGCCATGGGATTTTCCATCACGGGAAAAAAATCACTGAAGAGACTCTGGGTTCTCTGTGGAACTCACACTGCCCCAAGCCAACATTTGTACAATAGACATCACTCTTCATACACTGTCTCAAGGGATTTCAGCTGAGGGGAAAGTCCCTCCTGTAACAGCAAGTAACATTGTCATGGCAAAAACTCACATGCATATTCTGACTGTCTGGTTTGAAGAACAATACCTTAAAAGTCATTTTGGCTCAGGAAAGAAAGAGCCCTTGGGCTTCACAGAATACAGTCCTTATTGAGACTGCCAATGACCATAAACAACAGGAGGATAGGATGAGTGGAGCCACTGTGAATTTTTTTCATAGGTATCCTGTTTTTTATTTAGTTTTGTCAGAGATAGATATTCCATTGTCATTTAAATATTGTAGGTGTGTGAATTCAGCAAAATATTCCAATATAGTCCAATGGTCCATAATAGTACTTGGTTTTCTGTAGGACTAGCAATGTCAGTTGTTGACTTGAGCCTTTTACAGCTCAGCATATTAATATAGCTTTACTTTTTATACTTTGTTTTTACATTTTTCTGCTGGATGGTTAAGACCAGGATAAAGCAAGACCTATATAACAAGAAATGGAACTTTTGTATCTGACAAGGTCAGTCAAATCCCCTCAGGATTTAACCTGGAACCCTGTACCACAGTTTGTAGATCCTTTGTCAGTGTCAGCCATGTGGATGAATCACAGTAATTGCTTGACCAATTTGCTCTCAGTGAAAGCCTGAGAGAATGTTTTCTCTCCATGTAACTCTCCTTAGGCACACTCTACATCATCAATCACTTGCCTCTGTGGCCCCATCTGCCTATGTTGTAAGGTAATAATAATAATCTCTTCTGGAAGGTTAACAACCTAAGTTTGCAGGCCAAAAATTGGAGAAAAAGAGGGGCTGCAAGGACAGCCAGCATTTTGGCCCTATCCTTTCAAGGTCAGTGAAGACTCAGAACATAGGAGAACCTGTACTGTAACATCATGTAATTCAGTTGTGTCATTGTGAATTAAATATCTGTGAACACTGACTTCCCATGAGTCTGGGAGGGAATCTCTGTGCCCAGACTTCAGGGGGAGAAGTCACTTTGCTCCTGATTACTACATATGTTGCTATATTCTGAGTTGATGCTTTTTCTAGTGCAGGACTCAAATGGGAGGATGTAGCACACAGAAATCGAGGTGCTATCTCAATTCTCATTCTGTATTCAAAACTTGTGGTGCATGTGGCTCATTTCTTTTGTTCACGAACTTGGGAAGAACTGCTGACTGTGGTTTTTCTATAACACATCAGCTTCATTTTTCCGAAGTCCAAGTAATAAAGTAGGGGCCACATTTCTCCAAAGGAAAATTGAGAAAATCTGGAATATAGACACCTGTCTAACCAATAATCAAGAGCAAGGAAAGTTCCTTCCTTTCAAGAAATGCTTAAAAAGAGTGATAATATGGGCACCATATACAGGAGTTTAATGCTAAGTAGAAGTGGTAGGTGCCAGGGCACTCACAGCCATGAGTTTCTCCATCCTTCTAGGATCTACCAGGTGCCTCCACGTCCTGCCCATAGGAGGTATTCTGACTAAAGCAGCTTGGGAACTATAAAAATATAGTACAAAGAAGGAGCTGACATCAAAAGGTCAGATTCAGAGACAATGAACACATGGGTAGAATCACAGGAGTCAGAATTATGTATGCTGTCTTTAAGTCTGGATAGTTTCTCTGATTTCTAAGATATAATCACATAATATTAACTTTTCTGGATATCAAAGTTATAACTCCCTTTCCTCTTTATTACTATTGATGAGATCAATTTAATTTCAGAACATGTTACACACAGTTTAGAATCCTTGTTTGAATCCTAGTTTGACATTTAGGCTCAGAAATCTTGCCATGCATGTTGTTTGGCTAATAACAAGTTTTTTGGGTGACCCATGTTGAGCACATCCTGAGGGAAGGAGACCACTAGGTTACTGCAGTTACCACCTTAGGTTTCAAACTTGATGCTGAAAACTCAGCCTCTGGCCCTAAATGATGGTGTTCAAACTACTAGGCAGTATGAGAAAACAACTGGATGACCTCTCATTAGAAAAATATGATGAGTATTGGCTTGGTCTCTCCCCCAAAATTGTGATTGGAATTTGGCTCCTTGGGAGACAGAGAAAATGAGTTTTGAAAGGTAACATCAAACTGGGGAAACACTGTCTGTCATGGCAGCCCTGCTCACCACAAAGCCAAACCTATGAGATGAAGGAAGCAGAGCTCAGAGCAAAGAGCAGATTCCATGACTTCTGTTCTTCTTGCCGATCATGTCCACCTGGCCATGCAGCTGTGATCTGCCCAGTCTTCTCTATGATGATTCTAATGCCTTGGCATTCTGTGCAGCATGATTTTATGGTGTAGAATGCCACACGATACCCAGCTAGGACAACTCATCCACTGACATTCCTGTGCTTTGGTGATCCAATTTTAGGTGTTTGTGGTTACCAGGAACTTGTTTCCAGTGCAGCTTATTTGCTGGTTGGAGGAAACATAGTTCTCTTCCTGGAAATTAGGATATGGATACCTACTGGGGAGATTTCCTTGGGATCCACATAGTAACTGTCTTTGTCATACACCCTCCCCCAATTTATCCACTGAGACTAAGTCCATGTGTTATGCAGCTCATTTTGTAGTCTGTACATGACCTATAGGGGTCACTCGCTCTGTGACCAGGTTGATAATGACAGCTTTAAGAATGACCTCAGCACATCTGTGGCTGTGACCTCTGGTAGTCAGGAGATGTAACAAGCAGTGATTTTAGTTATAGCAGATGAGTCCCTAACCTACCATTTTTATGAGGTTCTCATGAGGATGTCCAGAACTCTGCACATGGCAATGGCTCTGGGACATGTTTCTCCCTGGGGACCCACACTACCTGAATACAGCCAGCTTTCTAGCCTTCCTAATCCCTCAAGGAATGATGCCTTGTCCTCAGAGATATCCCAGGAAAGACAAGGACAGAAGGCGTGCTGACCCCAGCAAAGGTATGTCCATACTTACTTGGCCATGACGTAACCCTGAGTCACAGCAATGCTTGCCATGCAACCCTGTGGGCAGGAGACACAGCAAGACCTGCTGCCCCTAGCTGTGTTTGTGATCAGGATGCCTGCAGGGTGGGAGAATTCCTCTGAGTCCCTGAAGAAGCAGCTCTTAAGCCTCACACTGCTGTCAAGAGGTCATCTGCCAGTCTTCAAGCCTTTGACTAAAACTCTGATGTGGAATACCACAAATACATGCAACTGAATGAGAGTTCCCTGAGTCAGTTAAACTCCCAGGTGGGAGTACTTGCAGATTCCTTCCCACACCTGCAGTGGGAGAAAATCAATTTGAAAGTGGATTGTATTTGCAGAGACCTATTAGATTGTATCTATATAAATTCCCTGTCTGGATTTTATTATTCTATTGATTTGTCTTCAAGTTCATTGATTCCATTCTGCTCTTCTGTCCACCTAGTAAGCTTGAACATTTTTTTTTGGTGGAACCAGGCATTGAACTCAGATCCTTGCTTTTGCCAGTTAAGTGCTTATCCTTCTGAGCCATCTCTCTGGCCCTTGAACATTTAATATGTACTAAAATACTCAGTACTAAAATATTTATTTGGTTCCTTCTGAGGTCTGTTTCTTTTAGATTATCTTTTTCATTTACTTAAAGAGTGTTTCTAATTGCTCAGTGAAATATTTCTTTATGTTTATTAGTATATGTTTGCTGTATGTGACTACATTCATCATGGGGAATCTGTACACAAACACAACACATATTTTTTACTTCTCCATGGCCTTCTTTCTCTCCCCCCTCCTCCATCCCTAGTTCCACTTGCCATTTGCAAGGGATAGCTCACTCTTTTTTGTGTGTTGTCTCCTTTATTTTAGTCTTTAAATAATCTATACTTGGGGTTTCTCATCATTACAACCATATAACATTTTTGTGTGTTTATTTTATGTAATATTACGGTCTCAGTGTGCACTTATTTCTATTTCCCTTCAAATGACTCAAGTTTATTCTTCTTCATGGCCAAGGAGTGCTTCACTGTGTATTAATACCACTTTTTCCTTATCCACTCATCTGTTGGTAGATATATAGGCCACTTCCACTTGCAGTGTTTGGTTATTCTAAGTTGTGGTGCTCTGAACATGAGTGTGTATGTGTCTCTACAATCAGATGTCTTTAAATCTTTGAGGAAGATACTAGAAGAGGAAATAACTGGGTTGGGTGGAATTTCTATTTTAAGTTCATTTTCTTTTAAGTGATCTCAATGAAGTATTCCTAAAACTCCTTTCCTGATAATTCTGATTTGGGTTGGCTCTTGCTCATCAAGTCTGCTCCGTCTTTGTCAAGCCAAAATGTTTCTGGCTTTTTGTATGTAGAAAAATTAGACTGTATCTTGGGTTTCTGTGTGTTCTAGGATTGGTTTCTATAGAAATCTTCCATTTTAGCATAGAATAAACAGAGTATTAAAAGTAGTGAGGGGCTGGAGAGATGGCTCAGTGGTCTAAAGCACCTACTTAGAACAAGCTTGGCAAAGCACAGGGATGGCAGTTCAATCCCCCAGCACCACATGCCAG
>NW_004524680.1:8309129-8314218 GCF_000260255.1 Octodon degus | reverse complement strand
CCTCAAAATACTCCATCTCCACTTTCTTTTTTATTTTAAATAAATATTTTATCTTTCATGTTCTTTTTTAAAGTATTTAGTACAGTATCTACAAGGTCTCACTATACAGTCTGGGCCCATAGTGATTCTCCAATTTTCATACCCCCCAGCACTGGGATTACAGGTGTTCACCACCAGGCCTGCTCTTGGTCACTGGCTCAGTGTACCTAGGGGTGGGGCTGGTGCAACATGTGAGGTTCTCATATTTTCACTATTGTATATTACTAAGATATGTATTATAATTAGTAAGTGAATATTGATATTTTACTGTTATCTAAAGTCATAATTCAGTAGGATACTTTTAGCTTTTTGATGTATATTACTCAGCTTCTATCTTAGTTTTTGCTTTTGTTTTTGTTTTTACTCTTTAAAATAAAGGAACTGTGTGATCAAAGATTGGGAGACTTCTGCTGCCCAGGACCATCCAACAGAAAGTCAGGCTTTAGAAACGTGTCCTTATTCACCTTATTCACTCGACCTGACATTGTACAACTTCTGCTTCTTACCAAAGTAAAACTGACTGTTATGGCTTGTATTTAGATGCTCTCTTTAGTGGGCTACCAACTGGTGGTCAACTTGTTACACCCTACTGAACTGAACTAGAGCAGTGCTGGGCTGGGAGGCTCATCTGAGGACTGTTGCCAGCAGTACAATGGGCAGAACTAGTAAAGCTGTTGAGAGGCTGTGGGGAGCTGGTAGAAGCTGTTGGAAGCCATTAGAGAAACTATTTGGGAGCTGTTGGTTCTCTGGAGGGACTTGTCATGCTGACTTTCCAAATGAACTCGGCTACTCTCATTGTCAAAGGAGCTCAGAACCTTGTTGTTGCTGAGGATGGCTGTGGGCGCTTTTCAGGGGAGCTCTATTTCTTACCTTGAGCATTGTTTCCTGGCTCCATTTCAGATCCCTCATCCTGCTAGCACAGATCCTTCCTCCCACTGGCACAGAATTTCTGGCTTCCACCACTGACCTTTGGACCTTGCTAGTGAAGATCCATGAAACAAGCCTATATGAGACATGGTCATGGACTGTAGGCCTCCAGCTGGATTTTTGTTGTGAGCTCTATATCTTCAGCTGAATTCATGCAGGACATTATTGTGAAATCTAGGCACTCAGTTTGATTCTTTGTTCTTTAGAGTCTAGGCAGATTTCCTGCACTTTCTTTTTGTGTATGATTTTTGGATGACTATTATAAATAATTTTAAAAATATATATCTAGTATTGTATTGTTCCCCTTGTAAAACCTCAAACAACTTCCCCCAAAGCCTTATGTGGTCATAGGTGAGTTTTGAAAGTTTTCACATGTACATGTGATGCTGGATTCATACTGGGTATGTGTGGCACAAGTCAATAAGCCTGTAGCTTTCTTCTTGACCTGCCATGCTGGCTTGCCTTGGAGCCAGCTGACTGTGGACTGAAACCTCTACACCCTGTGAACTAAATAAACATTTCCTCATTTAACCTTGGATGTTGGGTATTTTGTCTTAGCAACAAGCAACCTAAACAAGACAATGTCCCCAAAGTAAAATAGTTTGAATCAATTTAGAAAATTGAGTGAGCCTTGACAGTACCACTAAAGCTACTGACTAAAGATGACTTCCAGAACTGCTCCCAAATGTGGTAAGGACAAATAAATAAGTGTGTTAGAAATTAGGAGGAATATTTTAAGAAGAATTTATGACTATGTGTCTCATACTGTCACAAATTTTACATATTTGATCACATATCATATTAACTCAATAGATAGTCCATTCACAGCCTATGACAATGTTACTTGTCAACCCGCTGTTTATGTAGTTCTATTCTGCTCAATCTCACAAAAGCGGATCAAGTGCAAAAGTGGATCAACTATGTTCAAATGATTTCTGCATGATTTTTGTACACAAACAATGAACACACTGAGAGAAATTAGGGAAACCATGCCTTTCACAATAACATCAAAAACATGAAATACTTAGGAATCAATCACACAAAGGATACAAAAGATGTATACAGTGAAAATTATGATACTTTAAGAAAAGAGATTGAAGAGGATTTAACAAAATGGAAAAATATTCCGTGATCCTGGATAGGAAAAATCAACATTGTGAAAATGACCATACTCCCCAAATTGTTATATAGATTCAATGCAATCCCAATTAAAATACCATTAGTATACTTCAAAGAGCTAAAGAAAATGTTACTCAAATTCATTTTGAACCAGAAGAGACCTAGAATATCAAAAGCAATCCTGGGAAACAAAGGAAAGGCAGGAGGTATCACAATCCCTGACATGAAATTATACTATAAAGCTATACTATGCTATACTATACTATACTATACTATACTTTATACTATAAAATTATACTGTAAAATTATACTACACTATAATTATACTATTACATTATACTACAAAGCTATGTCATGCTCTAAAAACAGCATGGCATTGGCATAGAGATAGGCCTGATGATTAATGGAAGAGATTAAAAGATGCAGATACAACTGCAAACACTCAGCCACCTTATCTTTGATAAAGGGGCCAAACAGATTCACTGGAAGAAAGATAGACTCTTTAATAAATGGTTCTGGAAAATCTGACTTTCCACATACCAAAAACTAAAACTAAACCCATACCTGTCAACATGCACACAGCTACATTCAAACTGGATCAAAGATTTAAATATTAAAACAGAAACATTAAATCTTCTGGAGGAAAATGTAGGTAAAATTCTTAAAGATGTAGGGTAGGTAGAGAGTTCATGTACAAAAATCAAACTACATGGGAAATAATTCAAAGAACCAACAATTGGGATCTCATCTTCTCATCTTTTTTCAAGTTTCTGCACTTCAAAACAAATCAACAGAGTAAAAAGAAAACCCACAAACTGAGAAAATTTATAGCTGACTGTCCCTCTGACAAAGACCTTCTATCTAGAATATATAAAGAATTAGAAAACAACCAGACCCCAAAATTCAAATACTCAATCCATGGGTATCTGAGATGAATATACACTTCTCAGAGGAAGAAACACAAATGGCAAGTAAATATATGAAAAAAAGTCCAACACCATTGGCCATTCACGAAATGTAAATTAAAACAATACTGAGATTCTGTCTCACCCCGAAAGAATAGCTAACATCAAGAAGTCTGATGTTAACAATAATAAATGCTGGAGGAGCTGTGGCATAAAAGGAACACTTCTACACTGTTGATGAGAATACAGACTGGTACAAGCACTATGAAAATCAATGTGGAGATTCCTTAAAAAGCTATGATTGGTGATCCTTTTCAAGCCAGCTATTCCCCTCCTGGGTATTTTTCCATTTCTGAAAACCTCATACCGCAGTAATATATGTACCCCATGCTTATAGCAGTGCAATTTGTCATAGCCAAATCATGGAAATAATCATGGAGTATTATTCAGATATAAAACATGATAAGTTTGAGTCTTTTCTTGATAAATTAGTACAATTAGAAAACATACTCTTAAGTGAAATAAATCAGAACTGCATGTACAAACATCATATTGTTTTCTTAGTGTGAGAACCTGAAAGAGAAAAAGTGGAATCTGAAGGACACAATACATACTGGGAAAGGGAATGAACTTATTTAAAAGGAAATAGTGAGTTGAGGTGAAGGACAGGAGAGGATGTGGAGAAAACAGATTTATCTATGTATGTAAGAGGCATGGTTTGGACAACTTATTGTGCATTTCTGCTGGTCTATGGAAAGGAGCAGATAATACTTAATTTGTTTTGTCTCCTTTTTTCAGTTATACTTTTTCTTTTCTTAATTTTTTATACATTTCTTTCCTTTTTTCTTTCTTCTTCCAATTTTACATGCATGTATCTAGTAATATGAATAACTGCTTGGAAGACAACACTGTATTACAATAAATACTGTGAAATTCATATTACTTTGTTAAGTGAAATTCTGTATCACTTCTAATTTTTGTTTTAATTCTAATTTTTAATCTTTAAAATTTTTTAAAAATTCAAAATTTTAGAGAAATGATTCCTGTATAACTAACAAAAGGATACCTCTTACTTCCTTTAATGATCACAGATGGCATTAGTCCAATTTTTTGGAGGAATGATAGGATCATTATCCATGAGAGATGTTAGAAACCATGAAGAACACAAAATGGGTGTGTGTGTGTGTGTGTGTGTGTGTGTGTGTCCCCTTGAGGGGCTTGAAATTCCTTTGGCAGTGACAGAGGAGGCAAAGCATCTCCAGAATTCCTGTTGTGACTCTGTAATTGAATCTTTGCAAAGAACAATGACCTCAATCATTCCAATATGCACTGAACACATTTTCCCCCTTACAGAATAGGTGACCCAAATCCTGAGAAAGATTGGGTAAGTGAAGAAGTCCTTCATCCTAGATAAGCTGACTTTAGTAAGGATGGGAGTAAAACTGGAAAGCTAGAGCTCTCGCCTTTCCCTCAACCTTGGATCCCTGCATCCTTTATCTGAAACCAAGCACTGTGACAGCCACAAACTCCTGCCAAGGATCTACCAAAAACATTTACAAATACAGGTACACCTGACAACTCTGAAACATCTCTCCAGAACCTGAGAATCATTCCCAAGAATGTAATCATCAAATGAATAAAATGTGTGTTTCCAGGGGCCCATGGAAAAATGGAACCCTACCTTTGGTAACACCACTAATAAAAGGGCAGGCCTAGTCTCACAGATATTAACCACCTCCTTAACCTTTCTCTTTGACTCTATTGATCCTCATCTCCCACTCCTCCTAAAATGTCCAAATTAGAATAGAACTCTTTCCCCTACTATGTGTTTTCTTAAATCTTCAGGACGGATTGGGGCATAAGATGCTTTGCATAAAATGTCTCCAGGGCCACCTTAATTTATGACCACCATGAGCCCAACAAAGACTCAGGACATGATTGGATTTAGCAACTCCCAATGCTCTTAATCCTCTTCACTGACTGATCATAAATATAGATTTGAGGAGCTGGGGAGATAGCTCAGTAGAATAAGCACTTGCCTGGCAAGTGTAGGGTCCTGAGTCTAATCCCTGGTACTGAAAAAAGAAAAGAAAGAAGAA
>NW_004524680.1:8276821-8309029 GCF_000260255.1 Octodon degus | reverse complement strand
GAAGAAGAAGAAGAAGAAGAAGAAGAAGAAGAAGAAGAAGAAGAAGAAGAAGAAGAAGAAGAAGAAGAAGAAGAAAAGTAGATTTGAGAGTCCTTCCCTTTTCTTTTTCAGCTAGATTTGCAGTGAATTTTTCTTTTTACAAAAACTGGTGCCATGGTACTGTCTTCTGTGTGCACAGGGTCGCCAGCACGGGCACCAGGTCCTATACTTCCCCTGCAAAGTGATGATGCATGTTCAAAGCACGAAGTTCTAGCCATATCTCTCACAGAAATGTATTCTGACTCATTATGAAGGAACACCTAGAACCTGTCTGCCTACCTGATATATTATTTGAAATGACAGTTGAGTTCTCACTTCTCAGTTAAGTTAGTGGTGGCTACAAGGGTGAGACTAGAAAATGAATTGAGGATAACTTGGTTGTAAGGAGGAACTCTAGAAAGGTGCAACTCGCATAGAAAAGATGATCTTTACTTCACCTGAACTGAGCTGCTCCAAGATGCACACGGGGGTACCTGCATTCACACGCATCTCCCCTGGGCTGCCCTATGGAGCATAATCTATCACTATTATATAGTCTGACTTGAACATTACTACTTTCCTTTTTTCTTTCTTTCTTTCTTTCTTTCTTTCTTTCTTTCTCTTTCTTTCTTTCTTTCTTTCTTTCTTTCTTTCTTTCTTCTTTCTTCTTTTTTGACCAAGAATCAAACTTAAGACCTTGTGCTTGCCAGGCAGAGGCACTTGTGCCATTAAGCCATACCCCAGCCTGGGCATTGGCTCATTTCAAAAGAAAAATTATTCTTAGTTATTTTTAAAGGATACAAAATATTTAAAAAAAAAAAAAGAAAAAGAAACATTAGAAATGATACAAAATTTCATTAAACAAAGTAATAATGAATTCCACAATGGTTATTGTATTGCACGTTATCTTCAAATCAGTTGTCAGGGGGCTGGCGAGATAGCTCAGCAGTCCAAAGCATCTGCTTAGGCAAGCTTAGACAAACATGCAGGGAGCACATTTCAATCTCCAGAACCACACGCTGCACCAGCCCTGCCCCTAGGGCAGGTTGAGACACACACACACACACACACACACACACACATACACACAAAATAACTAGTTGTTCAGATTACCAAATACAAGCATGCAAAATTGGCTTTAAGAAAACAAAAACAAAAACAAAAAATTATTTAAAAATTACAAAGAAAAAAATTTAAGCATTAACTTTTCCCTTCAAATGACCAGCAGAAATTGACAGTACAATTATCCAAATTATCCTTCATATATACAAAAATATATATTTTTACCTTCTCTCTTTTGTCCTCTTCCTCATCACAGTTTTTCCTTCCCCTTGAACAAATTATTTCCCTTTCACAGTATCTATTGTACCTTTCAGATTTTATTTACTCTTTCAGGTTTTCATACTAGCAAGACAATAAGGTGTTTTTACATGTGGGTCTGATTTATTTCACTCACCAATACAGTCCCCAGTTGTATCCTCTTATCTACAAAAGCCTCGAATTTATCCTTTTCTATAACTGAGTAATACTCCATTGTTTAAATCTGCCGCATCTTTTTTTTATCCATTCCTCAGAAGATGTGTGTTTCCAACCCAACTCACCACTGCAAGAGACACATCCAGTGGTTACTCTCTGATATTAATGAAACCAAAGGAGTGATTAAAAAACATCATCAATGTTTTTTGAAAATTTATTGCCATAAAAGTCTTTTCTCAGCCAGTGAATCTGAAAGTTCCATGCATGCATGGGAAAAATGTCCTCCTTTAGCAGAGTTGAAGAATTCAGTGAAATGCTTCAGGAAGGGACCCCTTCCTCAATGAGGACTTCATTAAGAAATAATCGTCAAGGTATTAAGTGATAAATGCCAGGTGTTTTAAACTTTTCTCTCTGGATTCCCTGTTTCCTTTATAAAACAGTCCATAACTGGTGCCCCAATATTTAACTGCTATTTCCTTTCTCGCCTTCTGATTTTCCTGATGCTGGTGTAAAGCCTGGTACTCTAGATCCATTCTTCTTGAAAACCTTTTTCTTATCATGAAGAATATCTGACTTTTCCATTTACCTGAAAATTTTATTGGTGAAAAATGTCCAGTTGATCAAAGTGTTGGTTCTCTAATTCTATATGATAGGCTCTGAGTAAGAGCATGTAAGTGTATATTTCCTGTAGAAAGGGTGATGTTTATGTAAGAATCCCTCCTGAGTTGGTCCATTTTGCCAGTATAGCATTCTCCTTGATGGGCCTCTACATTCTTAACTGTTGCAATCCTGATAAGTACCAACCCCAACTACCTTAACTAATTGATATTAGAGCCAAAAAAAATTGACCAAAGACTAATTGTCATTTGTGGACAGAAGTCTGTATTCAACAGTCATTCCAGAATTTTAAATTAGAATCAAATATAACAGAACTTGAAAAGGAATGAGTTCTGAGCTATCTCTCATTCTACTGTGTTAGTCTAAGAAAACTCCCTTTGGGCCACTGCTATTGATCTAGCCTTTAAGCCTCCATCTGTAATCCTGTGTAAGAGGGATCTGGTAGTAATTCACCTACCATCGAGAGTCCTGTTTACCTCCAAAGTCCTTTCTCATTTGGCAAAGTCAAAGAGATTGTTTTGTATCCTCATATGCTCTTTATGAGTTGATGACTCAATAAGCATCTTGGGATTTGAGACAGTTATATACTGAGCTTCAGAAACAGAAAATTTTATTAAGAGCATGTGTACCTGAAATCATTCAACATGATTCTTTAGGGAACTAAGAAAAGGGACAAGTATGTAGGAAGTTGGGGTCTATGGTAACAGTTGGTATTGTCAAGCAGTCTTCAAATGGGATGAGCTAATTGAAAAAGTAAAGAATCGACCTACAGAGTCTTTGTGCTGCAGGGAATCAGTGGCACTGGAGTGAGGGAGAGAGGGAGCTGACTGGCTGGAAGAGAGATAGATTTTGCCACAGAGAAGTCCTAGAAAACTGGGAAAAGTTGAGGCTAGAAAGTTCAGGAACAGTGATATGAGAAGTAAAGACTCCTCTTGAAGACAAAAGGCATCCCTCTAGGGATGCAGCAGGCTGTCTATTTCGAGGGCCAACTACAACATCTGCAGCCTCCGGAGAGGCACTTGGCATTTCAGCTTAATGAAGATCAGTCCCAGTTAGAGGATTACAGGCAAGCCCAAGATGAGGATCTGATGCTGCCTAAACTCTAGGCCAAAGAGCAAGGCTACACATTTGTAATTGCCAAGAAACTTCTGGGCCAGGGTGGAAGAAGCCCCTCACACAGCCTGGGGCATGTGGCTGGCCTCTCTAGGTGGCTCATTCCAGTACAAGGTATCCAGAGAGTATACTTGTATCAGGAAGCTTTTTAAACACTCCCTCTGGCCACGCTCCAGCTTTGAGTCTTTCTGCCTATGCATAAATAGGCCAGAGACAGGAGGGGTCAATTCAAACCAGACATTGATGAATAGACAGCTGTTTAAGACCATAAGACTGTATTTAGAACCTCAGCCTGAAGACAATAATTAAAGAGTGAGTAGATAGAATTGACCTTGCTGTTTCTTTAGCGCCTATTAAGAATATTCCACAAATACATTTAATTTGAATGAACTTGGGACATTGAGGGGCACTCCAGAGGTCTTGAGTACCAGGAAAAAGTATGTTTTAATATATCAAGGCCCTCTTTGGCAGACCTATGGTATTACTGAGGTATCACATCAACTACAGCATTTTAAATGTAGGACCCAGAAACTTCTTGGGAGCAAGAACTCTTTCTTTGGGGCCAGGGAGATGGCTCAGTGGAATAAGTGCTTCACTGGCAAGTGCAAGGGCCTGAGTTCAATCCCTGGTTCTGCAAAAAAAAGAACTCTTTCTTTTTATCCCCTGGTAACTGTCACCTGGGTAGAATGGGTCCAAATTCAGCTTTTGGAGCTAAGTAGCAATCTGTCATTAGCAGCCTGAGCAAAGTGAGACAGCCATCAAGTTTGTGGAAAGTGAGAGGTGGGCTTCTAGAAGCCCTCTGTAAATAGTGGGGGATATGCTGTGACCAATATCCCCCCACCAAAGGCTGGAGTCATGGGAAGGACTCCTGTTTGTATCTCCAATGATAATGGTAAAATGGCATAGCAAAGCTCTAAGGAATTTGAGATTCTACCCTAAATCTGTTCAGAGTGAAGCACACATTAGTAAAGTGAGCTTTTTCAGTGCTGCCAGAAGCAGGGGCAGTTAGATCAGTGGAACTATGTGGATGGGAGTAGAGGGATCTTGAAGTGGTCATATCAGAGACAACTTGGGTTCTATGATTTGTAATAGCCAGAAGGCCTGGGCTTCTGGAGACTTAAGGAACAGGAGAGACACCAAGAGCCAATTACATTTCTTCCAGTTTCTATGACTGTCCCAAGGAATCAATCCCTGGGCACAGAGATTTATCACCAAAGAACAGGCAGGAGTTAGCTGAGAGGAATGAATGAGAAGTCAGTTAGCTCATGTGGAGAGTTGAGCTCCCCTCCCCAAAAATAACTCCTTCAAGACCAATTTCCATGGGCAGGACCTTTAATCCAGTCCCTGCATGTAGCCATCCTACTCCACATGCATAAGCAGGCCCAGTAGGATAATTTCTGTAGCAGTTTCTCTGGGCTCTGCCTCTTGCTGAACTTGTCCAAAGGGAGGTTCAGCATGACAGCTGAAGGTCCACAAGTGAGTTTCTTAGCTCCACAATTACTGTATCTGAGAACTTGTTTCACAAATGATTCATTAACTTGCTCACACCCCTACATAACCTCCTAAGGCAAAATTCCTTGGGGACTAGAAATCTTGTCACACAAAGCCTCCAGAGATTCCAATACTTGCTAAAGTCCAAAATCCTGCTCTGGACAGCAGCCCCCTCCCTAGATGACATTCCCTTGAGAGGCCCACGTGCTTCCACCTCTCCATAGAAGTCATCGTTTGAAGTTCCTCCTCTAGTCCTTCAGTGTAGGAAGCCATGCACGTTCCCTGTGCAGAACTTGTCTGATGCTTTCGTGGGGCCATGAAGCTCCAGTGGTATTCTAGGAATTGATCACCATTGTGTTATATGGGCAGCAAAAAAAGAAAAGGCACTTTAAGCTTTGGGAAGGTTATATCCCAAAATTAATGTATTTGTCCCCATACCAACATGAGCACAGCAAGATGTATTTAAACTTGTCCACCCAGGGTCTGACCTGAAAGTCAGAGATCTTCCCATCACCCAGAGCCACTTGTCCTATGAGCAGAAGATGCTTGGTAAAGGAACCTACCCTGAGATGCTTTCATGATCAGATGGCCAGAGGCTAGAAATGACTTCTGTCTACCCAACGATCTAGGAATGTGGCTGTTCTGCTTGCTGTCCTCTCCCTCTATAGAGGAAGGAGAAAGTAGCGTGCCTAGAAGCATGTGCTTATCTCAGGGATTTACCACAGCAGTGAGATGCATGGCATAGCTTCCTGCAGATGTTCTGCCCAGTGTGCTTAATCTCTACTAACCTGAGTTCCCTTAATATAGGCACTCAGGGAATATTGTGAAGTAGCATTTCCAGAAGACCAGGAAATTCTGTGTTCAATGTGGAAACAAGTGAGGAGAACAAAACTCAGAAGCTCAAGGCCAATCCAAGTTCCTACCTATTACGGAGTAGGAAATGATGGATAATTTGAAAATAGGTCCTGCTTGCACAGACCAACTTTATTTTGTAATCTATTTTCTCTCTGCTAATTATATTTTCTTTTTATTTTAAAGAGGAAAAACAAAATCAAAAAACGAAAATAGAAACAAAGCAATATACAATACAAATGGTACAGAATTTCAAACAAAGAATAGAAAATTAACAATGTTGTATTATGTATTGTTATCATCAAATTTGTTTTTAATTTATTGATTCCTCCCTCTCTCTCTCTATCATGTGGGTTCTCCAATATCCTTTTGGTTCCTTGTGTAGGATTCATATATATTCAAAGAATGTTCATAGCTGTTATTCACAGTACTTTAAAATTATGATTTTCCCGGTTCTGCCAAAAATTTAAAAATAAAATTATGATTCCAGCATCTCTACCTTATCAGTGTCTACATGTCAACTCTTGTTTGAGCTAAATGTCTCTGCCTATAATAGAATAATCTTAGAGAGTCTTGAATTTTGAGAGTTCTAGCATGGCAGCCTACTGAAATTTTTCTGTTTTAGCATATGGTAAATATGTTTAAGTGGACACTTGATATACAACTCACGAAAGTGTTGTGCATTCTGAGTACAAAGTTCCTGAGCCCCTATCCTGGCCTGTCTCACATGTTTCCTGGATGAAAAGACCCATACTCACTGAGGTAGAATGACAATATTCATCCGAAGTCCAGCCTGCATGGGTTGTGGGCTCACCTGGTCACAGCAGGAGAGAAGTATAGTGGAAGGCACTTACTCTGGGACAGAGGAGCAGCCCTTAGTTTCCTCAGGACAGTAAAAAAAAAAGGCTCTTTCCAGTAACTCTGCTGTGGTACATTCATTAAGATGGGGAAGAAATGATTTTTTATTGCCTCAAAAGCAGGAAGGTACTTGGATACTTTGTCATGTTGAGGTATCCTTCTCTAAGCCTGTTAGCCAGTGAAGAGATCTTTCCCATGGCTATTTGTGCCTTATTGTCCTGTCCCTCCAATAGACTTCTCCAGTATCCACTTAAAGATATATCTGAGACCAGATAAAATCCAGTAAACTCGCTGGTGTCTTGCTCGTGTCCTGAGGCCCCTACCAGCATGCTCTCCTCTGTCCACCTTGCAGAGCCTGCAGGGAGGTGACAGCTTTCAGACAACCTTCAAACTGATATTGCAGGGTGGACCATGAAACTTAGTTATCTGATTTGCCTGGCATTTGTGGGCCCCTTTCACCCACTAATCTTACTTAGTCTTATATGTCAACACTATCTAGTGACTTAGCAAACATTTTTCCACATCCACTTCAACTGTTCAGTTTATAATGCTATCATCTTTAGATATTGAAGTGGAAATAAAACAATATTATGTATTATTTCTCAGACCACTGATGTATTGTAAAGTGAGTTGACTGAAGGTTTTAGTCACCTATTCACTCTTGCTAAGGAAGAGATTCTGCTCTAGGGGTAGCACAGGACAGCCAAGAGTGACAGTTCATCACATACCATGCACCCAACCTGGAAGATGACACCTTGCCATCCATGCAAGGCCACACAGAGGTTATGTTTGGGAGCAGAGTGAAAACCTACGGGCTTCTGGAAGTTGTGGTGTACTGACACATATGAAAGGTGCCTTAGTTCCTGGGGGAAGATTTCAGTAGCTTTCCTGAATTATCCCTTGGACTGGAAAGCAACAGAAATTTACTGCTTGTGGGGGAGTTAGAAACTGAACTTGATGCCCATGATAAGGAAAGTTGTTTGGCTGGGAGATTTTATCCTCAGGAGTGGAGAGAATTTGCACTGAGGCTCTTCCAGGCCCTTATAGTCTCACCTACCATCAAGTTATCACTTGGTTTTGGACCCTAATTCTAGGCCTAATGCCCATTGATACTGAGACCAACCTAATGGATGTTCCATTAAACACTTCAGAAGGTAGATTTGCTTCTACAGTTTCCATTTGGTCCTTGAATTCTCAGTTTCATTAATCCCAATCTCTATTTATAACAGCTTGAACTTCTGAGTCATGCCATCCTGTTGGAAAAACCCAGTCCACTGGACATGTATACTATAAGGTGATGTTGGCTCTAATAATGTGATTCTCTTTTCAAATATTTCTATGTGCTTTGCAAATACAATTTTAATCAACTCAAAATCTTGAAACATAGACAAAATCTAGACTCACTGTGAGGTTGATAATGTTTAGTATGTAGCCACAACAACATATGTCCAATACAGGAACTACTTGAGGCAGCAGGCTTATATTTGGGTGATTCATTCCTCATTCACAGTATACTGAATTAGCCTGTATAGTGGGGTAATTGTTCAGACTCTGAAAGAAACACTTCCACTCCAATGGACTATGATTCTCTGAGTATACCGCAAATGAGAAAAGCCTAGGCCACCCATAATTTACAAGAATAATTCACTTCTCATGCTCACATGCAAGTTTTATTCTCATTAAAAAATAACATATGGTAGCTCTACTGATTAAAGCACCTACTTAGGCAGACACAGGGGCCTGGAATTTGATCCCCAGGCCTGCTGTGCAGGCCCCACCCCCAAGGCCCACTGGGAGGGTGATTGAGATTTGGTGTAGTGGCACACATCTGTAATCCCAGCACTTGGGAGGCTATAAACAGGAGGATCAATGTAAGTCTGATCTACACAGTGAAACCCTGTACACCCTGTAGATCCCTCCCTAAAATACAGAAAAAAGAATAGTATATGTAAAACTCAGTAATTTTTTTGCATCTCTGAAGTCCCTCCCTGCTATGAAGTCCCAGCAACCTAGCTTACATGCCTCACCATTGTGAAAAATCTAGCACAGTGATATTTTGCTTCACAAACTTAATTTATTCCATGATTCTAGGGAAGATGGTAACATACATGATTGTACCAAAAAGATGGCCACAATTGTGTGCATCATCTGGTTCAGAATTCAGGAATGGAAGCAAAATTTTTCTGAATGCTTCTGTTTACGAACCAAATTGCTCAAGAGCAAAAGTGTTCCTGAACTGAGGTGTTATGATGTATGACTTCGTCTTACTTAATTGAGGAAGAAGTTAAAACAAATGTTTTAACTACATCATATCGGCCAGCCCAGGATAGCATCTTATGACAGCAGTCATTTCTGCATGAGTATCCCACCTGGATTGGAGGACATACTTTCAATGCACTTTTATGGCCAGAATTTTGTAGTACAAACGTCTGGCTTTCAGTCTTAAAAGGACTAATAAGCTGTTTGCTTCTAGCAATTTCCTCTAAGAAAGTTGCTAACAGTCCTGTCTAGAGTCTTCAGATCTACAACGCAGCCATGAAGTCAGTTTCTACAGCATGTATGTTCAAAGTTGTGTGTCTTGGTTACTTTGCTCTCACTGACAAAATACTTGACACGCAAAGTTAAAGGAGGAAAAGTTTATCTAGCTCACAATTTTTGGAGGTTTCAGTCTGTAATCAGCTAGCTCTAATGGCAGAGGGGTAACAGTTCATGGTAGTAGAAGATAGCAAAAAGCAACAAGAGAAAAAGGGGAAACTAAGCTCCTTTCCCTTTCCGGGTGCAGGCTGCACAACCTAGGCTGGGTGCAGCACTCACACTGCCAGTGCTAGACAACACAACCATCCCAAACTCCAGATTCAGCCACTTCTGAAGAGCTCGGCCCCCCCATGACTGCATGAGACTTTGGGGAGACTTTGCTTTATTATTCTTTATTGTATTATTTTAAAATTTTTTGTTTTTATTTTATTTTTACATATTCTCACTATTGTTCATTTCTTCCTGTTTCTGTTCTAGTGTTTTCTTCTTTATCTTATATAAACAAGTCTGTGTGTGTGTGTGTGTGTGTGTGTGTGTATACCTCTTTCCCTCTTACCTTTTTTCTTCTATTATCGTTTATAGATGGGAAAGGAATTTTCCCCTGTCCTTTTCTATCTTTTTTACCTTTATCCACATCTTTTTGCTAGATTTCTTTCTGCTGTTTCTTATTTTTTTTCTTCTCCATGTCTCTTTTGAACCTTTTCTTTAATGTTTGCAATAGTCCTAGAATCTTTTTTTTCCTTAATTTTATTGAGAAACAAATAGCAATGGGACAGTTTCAAACCAAATTGGTAGGACAGTTTCAATAATTACCGCATTACATACATCCCTCCTAGTGGTTAATTGCTTTACAAGATGCAGACATGTTATCTTATTTACAAACACCATTAGAACAAATCCCTCTATTCATTAAGAGAATGTAACTATATATCTATCCTAACCACTTTGAATACACAGATTAAAAAATGGACATTTGGAAGACCCAATACTATTATGGACTGGACTATTTTAGAATATTTTGCTGAGTTAACACACCTATAATATTCAAATAACGGAACTAAACCAAAAAAGGGGGATACAGATAGTCCTAGAATCTTTTATCCTCCACATTTCTTGCTACAAATTACATATACAGTTTTCCCTCTTAGCCCTGTCTAAATAAATGGCACACATCCACCCTCATCAGGATCCTTTCCCTGACCCAGTACCTTCCCCTATACTATATAGCAGGCTTTAAAAAACAACTTTTTCCCTCTTCTTTCAGCCCTCTGGAATTACCTAGGCTCCAACTCTCTAGGATTCAAATAACTGACTCTATAAAATCATGGTGAAATGTTGTTTTTCACTATTAGAGGAGACATAGCCATGGCATTTAGTGTATATTACCTGTGGCTCAACAATTAGGCTACTCCAATGCTACCCAGCACCTGCCATTCTTCTCACCCTCCCTCACCTACTTCATCACAGTACAACCATGAGTAATAAAATGTCATAAAGTACATAGAGGACACACAAAGAGAGGAAGTATAATGTCAAGAACTCTCATAAAGAAGCATTGTAAGTTTGAATCAGTGGATGCTTCTATAACCAGATATAACTCTTTCAGTAAAACATAAGGACAAAACCCAAATATCAGTATAATACTTACCCCCCCCCCCGGCCAGGAATGGCTTTGGGAGAATTGTTTCCTTTTCAATTTCATTGAAGAGTTTGAGGAGTATTGGGATTATATCTTCTGTAAATTCCATATAAAATTCAGCTGTTAATCCATCAGGACCTGGACTTTTCTTTGTCAGTATGTTTTTTTTATTACATTTTGAATTTCATTGGCTGTTATTGGGTTATTGAGAGTTCTTATATCTTCTTGATTCAGGTTTGGTAATTTGTATCTTTCTAGGAATCTGTCCATTCCGTCTGTGTCTTCCATTCCGTGAGAGTAAAGATTCTCAAAATAGCTATTAATGATCTTCTGAATTTCCACAGTGTCTGTGATAATTTTCCCCTTTTCATTTCTTATTGCTTGTATTTGAGTTTTTTCTTTCCACTTTCTAATGAGGTTAGGTAGGGGCTTATCAATTTTATTTAACTTTTAAAAAAACAGCTTTTTGATTCATTAATTCTTTATATTGTTTTCTTTATCTTGATTGCATTAACTTCAGACAATTGCCAGTTCTGCTGATAACCCACTACTATAATGGACTATTGGACTATATTGGGTCATTTCGCTGAATTCAAGCAACTACACTATTTGAACTGGCATCAAGTAGGAAAGGGTCTTTTCAAGACAGCTTCTCAAACAACAGTGGAACACCCATCTCTAACAAAACAAAGCAAGAAAGGGGGATATAAATAAAGGACCATTTTATACTGAATATATATATATATATATATATATATATGTATGTATATACAAAATAGTTAGGATAGATATACAGCTACCTTCTATTAGTTTAATGAGAAGAAAGGTTTGTATTAATATTTTGTAGACAAGATATCATGTCTGCATCTTGTCCTCTGAATAACTATTATGAAGACAATAATATGCAATGTATTAATTATTGTAACTGTCCTACTAACCTGTTTTGAAACTGTTTCATTGCTATTTTTTTCTCATTATAGTCAATAAAAATTAATTAAAAAACCAAATAACTTCAAGTAAATAACAGAAGTAAATAACAGCACTGGACATACGAAGCTGAAAATTATTCTCAAGGAGGCAACATCCTATGAAAAATTTCCATGTAAGCCAGAAGCTCTCCTCATTTCTCTAGTCCTCAACTTGCAGTAACACCTCAAAAGAGGAGGAGAAAAAAAGAGAGAGCTACAGAAATGTTTAAAAGAATAGATACATTACCCAAGTTCTCCTACCTAGCCCACCCAAGCCACAGCAAGGGAACACAAAGGGAGAAGAAAATAAATACTAGGTACCAGAAATCTGTTTTTTATTTAAAAAAAAAAAAAGTGCGCAGAAGAGATGAAGAAAATACATGAGTTCAAAGAAGAGATAAATCAAAAGTCTGCAGCAATCTCACTCAATATGCCCATAGTGAATTTTAAGGAAAGAGGTTTTAAAAACAAAAAACTGGGCAAGCTAACTAAAAGAGTTAATAATTTGAATGACAAGGTCAATAAAGACATGGGATCCTCAAAAAACAGTGTCAGTTTGGAATATCTGAAATTAAAAAAATGGTATAAAAATCAAAACTTGCAGACATGAAAGATATGAAGGCAGAGTTCCTGATATTGAAAACAAAATAGTAAATTATGATGAAGAACTCAAAGGAACCAGATGCAAAAAGAGAACGAGAGAAGATTATCTGGTAACTACAAGATGACAATAAGAAGACCAACCTAAGACGAATTGGAGTCAGAGAAATACTAGACGATATTACAGATGGATTTCCTAATGTGTTTACAAAAGCTGTAGAAGAAATTTTCCCAAATATCATAATAGAATTTAAAATACAAGGGAGAAAACACTCATAGAACAGCAAACAATCATGACAGAAAGAAGCACTCCAGGGCACATCCTTATTAAATTACCAGATAGCCAACAACAACAACAAAAAATCCCCAGAATTTTAAGGAGCCAGAAAACAATGACATGTAAAGGAAAACCCATTATGATTACAGCATATTTCTCAACGCAAACCTTAAGAACCACAAGAGCTCAAAATGAAATATTTCAAGACATGACAACATAGAAAACTAATAAAGTCAGTGGATAAAGATCAACAAAAAAAAAATCAGGAAAATAAGAACAAAGGATTTGCCAACAGGTAAAGAGGTAAGGCTAGTAAATAATCAACACATTTCAGTAAAATTTCTCAATGTTAATGGTCTCAACTCCCCAATTGAAAAATGGACTGGAATATTGGATCAGAAAAGCAGAATCCAGCCATCTGTTGCATTAAACAAATTCCTCTAATTCAAAATAATATTCATAGAGTAATAATTAAAGGACAGAAAACAATGCTTTGAGCAAGAAGATCTCAAAAACAAGCCAGGGTAACACTTCTGTCAGATACATTATACTTCAAGTTAAAATTCACTAGATAAGGCAAAGATGATTGCATACTAATTAAGGGAGTAATCCCACAAGAAAAGATAACATTGATAAGCATATATGAATTGAATACTAGAGCATTTATTTTCATAAAGCAAAAATTGATGAAATGAAAAGATTTAATAAACAGTAACACAATCGTAGTTGGGGATTTTAACACCTACTTTCACAAGGAAATAGATCAACTAAACAAACAATATCAGACCTGAACTTTACCCTTGATCAAATAGACTTATTGGATATATACAGAGTATTTCATCCCACTACACCAGAGTATACATTATTTTCACCAGCATGTGGTACTTTTTCAACATAGATCACATATTAGTTCACAAATACTGCTTAATATAAAATAATTGAAATTACCCCATGTATATTATCAGACCACTGTGCAATGAAAATAGAAATTGTTAAGGAAAAAATTGGAAAAGGAAAAATCTCCCAAAAAAAAAAAAAAAGCCAACAATATACTACAAATAACCACAAAAATCACAGAAGAAATCAAAGAAGACATTAAAAGTGTTCTGGAACTTAATGACAATGATTGCACAACTTACTGAAACGTCTGGGACACAATAAACACAATTTTAAGGGGAAAATTGATCACAGTCAATGCTCACATTTGGAAAAGGGCCAAATTCAAATGAAGTACCTTATGAAAAATCTGAAAATGAAAGAACAACAAAACAGCCCCAAATTGAAATTAAGGAGGAGGGCGGCGCGTCCGGAGGTCCCAAGGATCTGATTCTTGCTTCAACAGTGTTTGGACGGAACAGACCCGGGGACTCCCTCTTTCATCTTCCCATCCACCTTCCAGGTATAAACTTCAGGGCCATCTTCTCTCCTATCTCCTCCTTCCAGGACCAGACAACACTATTCTTTGTGGGTAGCTCCTTATTGCTGATCAGCCATGACCTCTCAGATTCGTCAGAATTATTCCACCGAGGTGGATGGAGGCTGCTGTCAACCGCTTGGTGAACCTGCACCTGCGGGCCTCCTACACCTGCCTCTCTCTGAGCTACTACTTTGACCGAGACGATGTGGGGGGCGTGGGCCATTTCTTCCATGAGTTGCCCGAGGAGAAACACGAGGGTGCCGAGCATAGCCTGAAAATGCAAAACCGGTGCGGCGGCTGTATACTCTTTCAAGACGTGCAGAAACCAGCTGAAGATGAGTGGGGTAAAACCTTTGATGCCATGGAAGCTGCTCTGGCCCTGGAGAAGAACCTGAACCAAGCTCTTCTGGACCTCCATGCCTTGTGCTCTGCCAAGACCAACCCCCATATCTGTGATTTCTTGGAGAACCACTTCCTAGATGAGGAGGTGAAGCTCATCAAGAAGATAGGTGACCACCTCACCAAACTCTGCAGGCTGGCAAGCCCCCAGGCTGGGCTGGGAGAGCACCTCTTTGAAAGACTCACCCTTAAACATGACTAGGAGGTCACAGAGCCTGGAGGGCTCCTGCATCACCTGGCTTCAGGGCTTTGGCCTAACCCTCTCCTTCCAGCCACTGGGCAGCTTTCCCACCCTTCTTGGACCAAAAGAAAATAAAACCTTTTCAGAAAAAAAAAATGAAGGAGGAGGGAAATTATAGAGATGAGAGCAGAAGTTGATAAAATTGAGACTAAAAAACAGTTTTAAAAAAATCAAGGAATCAAAGAGCTGGTTCTTTGAAAGAATAAATGAAATAGATTAGCATTTAACCAGACTCACAAGAGAGAAAAGATTCACACCAAAACAATTAGAAATGAAAGATGTGAAATCATAAATGATCAAAATCCAAAAAATAGTCACTGCTTTGAAAAACTATTCCAAAAAGTTAGCAAATTTTGAAGAAATGGATAGATTCCTAGACACATATAAACTACAAAAGCTAACCCAAGAAAACATATATGTGCTTAACAAGCCAATAACTAGTAATGAAATTGTTACAGTAATAATAAAAGTTCGACCAACTAGAAAAAGCTCAGGACCTGATGGAGTCATTGCTGAATTCAAAGAAATATTTAAGGGTATTGTACTACCAATACTCCTGGATGTTTCAAAGAAATTGAAAAGAATAGAGCATTCCCAAATTCATTTGTGGAAGTCATTATAACCCTGATCCCAAAACAGAATAAAGACCCAACTAAAAAAAGAAAACTATAGGCCAATCTTCTCACTGGGCATAGATGTAAAACTCCTTAACAAGTATTATCAAATAGAAATCAGCATATTATCAAAAACATCATACATCATAATCAAGAAGATTTTATCCCAGAGATGCAAGGATGGTTTGACATACATAAGTCAATAATATAATACAACATCTTAACAGAAACAAGATTCTAAAAATGCCTATGTTCATATCAATAGATGCAGAAAAGGAGTCCAACAAAAGCCAACATCTCTGCTTGATAAAAACCTGAAGAAAAGAGGCATGGACGGACCATACCTAAATATGCTGAAGGCTGTGTAAGACAAACCCGTAGCCAGAATCATCCTAAACAGAGAAAAACTAAAAGCATTCCTCCTAAAATCAGGAATAAGGCAAAGATGACCATCAACTACTTGATTATTTTATCTTTAACAAATGGACCAAAAGCATATGCTTCAGGAATGGTAGTCTATCCTATAAGTGGAGTTGGTAAAACTGAATATCTGTGTGCAAAATATTGAAACTGGACCCTTATGTATCACCACATACTAAACTGAAATCAAAACAAATCAAAGATCTAAGCGTTAGAAAAAGAAACTTTAAACTTACTGAAAGGTAAAACATTTGAAGACATAAGTGTAGAACCCTAAAGATTTCCTAATCAAAACTTCAATTGCATAACAAATAACAGCGTGATCAACAAATCAATAGAGTGAAGCTACAACCTACAAAGCTGGAAAACAATTTAACAGCTGTTTCTGAGACATAAAAATAATATCTAGAACATATAAACAACTCAAAAAATTAAACCACCTAAAATTAAAGACCCAGTCAAGA
This sequence comes from Octodon degus, assembly GCF_000260255.1. Classification (NCBI taxonomy): domain Eukaryota; kingdom Metazoa; phylum Chordata; class Mammalia; order Rodentia; family Octodontidae; genus Octodon; species Octodon degus. Next base: position 8,293,029 of record NW_004524680.1, on the reverse strand, counting down.
AAAATGGGTATGAGAAATACACACTTCAGAGAGAAAGAAATGCAAATGCTCAACAAATATATGAAAAAAATGCTCAACATTTCTGTCCATTGACAAATGCAAATTAAACAATGCTAAGATTCAATTCAGTTTTGGAAAGAATGGCAGCAGTGAAGAAATCAAACAACAAATGGTAATACTGTGGTGAAACAGGAGCCTGGAGATTTCTCAAAGAACCGAAATAAGAAATTCTATATGGCCAAGCTATTCCCCCTGGGTACCTTTCCCAGAGAGCTTAAGTCATCATACTAAAAAATACTTACATACCAAAGTTTATAGCACAAAATTCATATTAGCTACATCCTGGAAATAGCCTGTATACTCATTAACAGAGAGTTGGATGAAGAAAATACGGCAACTCTATAGATAATGGAATACTATTCAGCTATAAATAATGACAAATTTGAGACATTTGTAGGAAAACAGATGTACCTAGAAATGATATTGAGCATAATAAATGATATTGAGCATAATAAATCAGATGCTCAAGCTTAAATATCATACAGTACCTCTCATTTGAATGAGGCAAAGTACAAATGAAGAGGATGATAAAGGATAAATAAAAGGGATAAGGGTATGGATCTCTTGCAATAGGGAAGTGAGCCAAGGAGTGAGGAGGAGGGGGAAGGAGAATGGGTAGAATAAAGGCATGTAACATTCAGGAACCTAATAAACACAATTAATGTAAACCTGTCTGCCCTAAAATGAGCTAAGATAACTAATATCAACAAGAATAAAAAATAAGATAGAACTAGAGGAGAAGGGAGTGAGTGGAAGGGGATTTAAAAATAAAAAGAAACAAGGTGGCTTATGTACATTTGACCATTCCCCGAGATGACTGTAAACCATATGAACAGCAAACATGTACTAATAAAATAATTTTATTTAAAAAATCACAAAGAAGTGAGCAATACAAAATAAAGAAATCTTGACCAAAGCTCAGGTTCCAACCTGAGGGTGGCAGTGTGTGGCACTGAGCTCCTCCTTGGTGGCTTGAACACTGGTCAAGTGCGGTTTTCCTGTTTTAGCTGCTGTCCCTATTCAGGTACACAGGCAGGTCTGTGCGCAGTTCAGGACTTCTGCACACATCTCACCTGGTCTGTTCACGGTCCTAGGTTCTGCACCTGGCACAGTGCTCATGGGCATTGTGTCCATTTACTCCCCATTTGCAAAAAGATAACAGATCACTATTGCCACCCCACAAAGTCACAGGTGTCCTGCACAGGTGGAGACTGTGGGAAAGTCCTTTTGCAAGTTTTGATGGAAGCCAGTGGAGTAAATAGAGTTATTGCAGGAGGTATATCCATAAGAATCACAAAACACAGAAAACATGGTTGTGAAAGCAGGAAGTTCTTATTCTGTCTTATTCTCCCATGACAGAGTCTCGCCCTCAATCTTAAGGAGTAATGGGCATAGTTCTCTCTTTTGTTGCTTCTTCCTGCTGATTAAAAACACTGACCCTTGAGTTCCCTGAAGGCATATAAATCTTTCACTGAGCTAGTGACTGGTGTGAACCCAGTTCCTCTCTCAGCATTATAGGCTGGAACCCCTAATAAACATTAATTTGGCATGTAATTGCTATAAACTAAAGAAGACAAATTGTACCAAAAGGCTAAAAATTTAGGGATCAAAAAAACAGTGATAGTAACATAGCTAACAGTGATTCCAGAAATGATAGGACAAGATTATGCCAGGCAAAGCATAGTCTACTATTCTCCAAATACTTAAGTTGATGTTACCTTCCTGACCAAAAGAATGGAGCCACCTAGAGTCATAACATACCCCATTTACCTCAATTTGTCCTATGGTACTTATCCAATTACTGTAGAAAATATTAAGGTTAACACACCCACCACCCTATTCTACCAGGATGTAGTTTAACATCATATAGTGGTTAAGAACCACATTTGCTAAGAACTTAATAGAAAATTGAAGTCTCATGAGAGCCACATGGAGTTTAAGGTGATTGTTTCAATGGTTATGGTAAGATAGTATAGGGTGGCTTCATGATTGGCAAACTCTTCCACAGTGCAACTCTCTTGAAGTCCCTCAGCCTGTCATGATAAGGCTTTTGGCCCTTTTATTATGATGTGAAGAAGTATGGGGGATCTGGAAAGTATGGAGACTCACTGGGAGCAAGAGTGCAATGATAGTGCCAGCGAGATAGCTCAGTGGACTAAGGACCTGCTTAGGCAAGCACAGGGACCAGGGTTCTCTCCCAGGGCCCACATGCCACATCCAGCCCGCCCCCAGGCATGCTGAGCCAGCCACAGATACTGGGCGTGGTGATGCAAACCTATAATCCCACTGCTGGAGAGGCTGAAACAGAAAGATCACTGCGAATCTGAGCTGTGTAGTGAGATCTTGAACAAAATACATTTTTTAAAAAGTACAATCATAGATTAACACTACAGATTATCAGTAAAATCACAGGCTAATGTCTCACTTATGAGTCAGGCAGTTCTCAGCCAGGGGCAAGGGTTGTATTTTCAGAAAGGCTGTGTAGCCAGGCTCTGACCCATGATGTGCACGTGGAAAAAGCAGCTGAATTATTCCTCACCTCTAGGAGAGCGTGGCCTCGCTAATGATCCATGAACTCTAGTAATGAAGGATGACTTCTTAGCCTTTCGCAGGCAATGGACTTTCAGTAAGATTTAGTAAGTCCATGTCTCCAGGTGATGCATGTGGCCACATAATTCTGAGCTTTGTTCTTGGACAAATGTGAATTTGATTAGGTGTACATTTGACAGAGGTCAAATGTATCTTGGAGAAATTCACTTGGTATTTGAGCAAATAGAATGACCCAGATTGATTACCTACATACCCTTATTTATCTGAGTGTTTCTGACACAATTTATACATTTGTGATGAGTCCAAAAAAAAAAAAAAAAAAAACCCTAATATCCATGCTGACGTCACACATTAGCTGAGGAGTAGGCACAAGTTTTCAGGTCAGTCCCAAAATATTATTTGACCTTAGTGCTTCCCAGAGAACTGTTGTTCGGGAATCCTACATATTTGCTACAATGTTAACCCAAGTTTGGATACTCTTTTTTTCTAGGTTTATTTGTAAAGGTCCAGAAATTAGTTGTTATTTCCTCTTGCTATTTTTATTTATGCTGTCTGTAGCATTTTTTCCTGTAAATCCTCAGTTATGCAATACTATTATGGGCTACTGGACTGTATTGGATTATTTTGCTGAATTCATGCACCTACAATATTTAAATGACAGTGGAATACCCATCTCTGACAAAGCTAAACAAAAAAAGGAGGTAGAAATGAAAGACTAGTTTGCATCTGTATATTCAAAATAGGATAGATATACAGCCACTTTCTCTTAATTCAATGAATAGAAAGATTTGTTCTAATAGTGTTTGGACAGGATATCATGTCTGCATCTTATACTATGAACAACCACTAAGAAGACAACAATATGCAATGTATTAATTAATGAAACTGTACTACTAATCAGTTTTTAAACTGTCTCATTGCTATTTGTTTCTCAATAAAATTATTAAAAAGAAAATCTTCAGTTATGTTAGCCAGGAGAGCAAACAGGAATATAAAAACTTGAATATATGACAGGGAAGTTTATATCCAGCCAGAATAGAAAAGTTGTTTCATTAGGGGCTGAGAGATTCATAAGGTGACAGGAGGTAATAAATTGTCAAGATAAAGTTCAATGGTGCACTCCACTACAGGACTTAGGTTTCTAGCTCTGTCTGCTGGTATAGGTACTTGAGTACAAGCAGTTTGCAGGTGCATGATGCTCTTTGAGGGACTCTGTGTATCTGAAGAGCAAAGCATTGCTCAGGAGACGTGGTATCCACTGATGACTCCCCCCGCTTTGGCAGCAGTGTGGGGTGCCATCACCAGCTGAGAAGGGTAACTTCATTTCAGATCACTGGACTTTGGAAAACTCCTTTCGCGGTTTGAGTAGGACAAACATAGTCTACTGGATGCATGAAGGGAAAGTTTTGATATGCTTTACCTGGAAATTACACAGGCTTGTATTACCTTTTGTATTCAGTAAATATTTATAAATCAGTAATATATTTAAAGCATTATTGAGCTACTCATTATTTAAAAGCCACAGTGAGGAATGCCTGCCTTACATTATCAAAAATGGACTTAATTTCAAACCATTCTGGTGTGTTCCAAATCCAGATGAGGGTAATGGAAAACATCTTAATCTTGAGTCTCTTACTAGAGTTTTTTCTTTTTTATTGTTTGTTTTTTATTTATTTTTATTCATTTTAATGAGAAAAAAAGATAAAATAACAATAAAAAAGTTTCAAAACAGGTTAATGGGATAGTTACAATAATTAATACATTTCATATTATTGCCTTCATAGTAGTTATTCAGAGGACAAGATACATGATATTTGTATCATGTATACAAAATACATATTTTGTCTAAACAATATTAGCACAAAGCTTTCTTCTCTGTGAACTAAAAGAAAGTAGCTGTATATCTATCCTTATTATCTTGTATGAACATATATATTTTTCACAACAAAATGATATTTTATTTTTACTATTGCAAAGTTAGTAACATGTGATACAAGGTTTCCTAGTGACTAATAGTTGACCTTAACCAGAGAGGATATTTATCTCAGGACTGAGGTAGCTTGTTTGCTTTAGGCACTGAGTTCCAGTCCTGCTTACACACATTTGATCAGCTTCCTATCTTCCATGGCTCCCAACATAACCACCTTTTCTATTTGCTTTGTCAGAGATGCTTGTTCCACTGCAGTTAGAGAAGCTGTATTTGGAGGAGTCTTTAAAGGACCTTTTCACACTTGATGCCAGTCCAATGATTGTAGGTACTTGAATTCAGCCAAATAACCCAATATAGACCAACAGTTCATAATAGTAGTTAGTTATCAGCATATCTGGCAATTGTCAGAAAGGGTTGACTTGAGCTTAGTCAACATTCTTTTGATGATCTCTTTCATCCTTTCAACTTTTCCCGCAGACTATCTGTGCCATAAGGCATGTAGTGAGTACCTAGGTCAGTTGCCAGTTCTTAATTGATTTGGGAGAGCAAGAGACTCACTGTCACCCTGGAGAGATAAAGTTCAAGCCAAGGGATCACTTCCCTTCAATAATCACTTGTTAGATGTCAGTTGCTCATTCTGTATGGCTGGGAAAGATTGCAACACATCCTACTGAAGTGTCTATGAACGTGAAGAGATACCTTCAACCCATTTGGGAGGTACCTGAGTAAAATCTGCCAGGCCTTCCCTGGATTGATGAGTAGACTGCCTGATGCTTGGCAGAGCAAACTAAGGTAGGAAGAACAGGATAGGACTAAGGGTTGTTTCTAAAGCATAGCTAACAATTTGTAGTTACCTTTTTAATTTCTCTTTCAAGCCTCTCTCCCATGATTCTATAAAGAATAGATGAAACCGAAAATCGAGTCACTAAGGAAGTCCTGCAATAATCTTCCATTGGTTCACTGTGTGGAAGAAGATTCAGCCTTATTCATCCACTGACTAGAGGGATTTTAAAGGTATCTATTAATTTTAGCTTCTGCTTCCCTGGTCAGAATATTGTGGACTACTTTGATCTAGAGGTTGATCTATCCATATGGCCAAACTTATTTTCTGATTTTATTATCTAGTCCACTTACTTGGTGGCTTTGTTTGACCCAATTGTCTTCCTGACTGATGAGTTGTCTGATGACCATTACAGTGGATGACATCCACCTACTGGGGAAACATCACTGCCTCTGAAACTAGCATTATCTCTTTGTTTCATTGCAGAATTTTTAGCTATTGGCAGTCCCATTTCTTCCCAGGTGTTCCATGGGCATGTATCACTAAAAGTCCATTATTAGGCTATGAACCTTTGGTGCTTTACATTGCTAAACCTGCAAGGCTATGATGAAAAAAATACATTCAGCCTTCTGGGGTAAAGTAAATAACATAAGCACCTTCATTTCTTTTTTGTTGTTGTTAATTTTATTGAGAAACAACAATAAGACAGTTTCATAACAGGTTAGTAGGACAGTTACAACAATTAATACACTGTGTATTGCTGTCTTCAAAATAGTTATTCATTGTACCTGATGCAGACCTGATATCCTGTCCAAACACTATTAGTACAAATCTTTCTTCTCATTGAATTAAGAGAAAGTAGCTGCATATCTATCCTATTTTGTATATACAGATACAAAATGGTCTTTCACTTATATCCCCCTTTTTTGTTTAGTTTTGTCAGAGATGAGTATTCCATTGCCATTTAAATATTGTAGGTGTGTGAATTCAGCAAAATATTCCAATATAGTCCAGTAGTCCTTAATAGTAGTAGGTTATCCATAGGACTGGCAATGTCAGAAGTTGTTGACTTGAGCCTTTTACAACTGAGCACATTAATATGGCTTTACTTTTTATACCTCATTTTTATACTTTTCTGTTGCAAGTTTTTTGATCAAGGAGATTATGGGGCCACAGAGGAAAGTGATATAGAGTATGCCTATGGAGTGTCACATGGAGAGAAAACATTCTTTCAGGCTTTCACAGAGAGCAAATTGGTCAAGCAGTGGCTGTCACTCATCCACATGGCTGACACTGACAAAGGATCTGCAAACTGCAGTACAGGGTTTCAGGATAAACCCTGAGGAATTTGACTGACCTTACCAGATATAAAAGATACATTTATTATATAGGTCTTGCTTTATCTTGGTCTTAACCATCCAACAGAAAAGTATAAAAATGAAGTATAGAAAGTAAAGCCATATTAATATGCTGAGCTCTAAAAGGCTCAAGTCAACAACTTCTGACATTGCCAGTCTTATGGAAAATCTACTATTATTATGGACTACTGGACTACATTGGAATATTTTGCTGAATTCACACCTACAATATTTAAATGGCAATGGAACACCCTTCTCTGACAAAACTAAACAAAAAAAGGAGATACAAATGAATAACCATTTTTTATCTGTATATTCAAAATAGGATAGATATACAGCTGCATTCTCTTAATTCAATGAATAGAGAGATTTGCTCTAATAGTGTTTGGACAGGATATTATGTCTGCATAATGTACAATGGATAACCACTAAGCCAACAATATGCAATGTATTAATTATTGAAACTGTGCTAGTAATTGATATTGAAACTGTCTCATTGATATTTGTTTCTCTGGAAAATTATTTTTTAAAAAAATATTAGGTGTCCACAGGGACAGGTAAGCAAGGTATGAGGATTAAGGACCCTAGGGTATATGAGGATTACTCCTTCATTCACAACGCAAAGGTCCTGAACAAATCAATACCCCCTGTTATGCTTCTTTTCTTTTCACTGTTTGCAAATAGTAACACTGCAAGGAGACTGGCAAGGCTTAATGAGCCTGAGTTTAAGAAACCTCTGTAACAGAGGTTGGATTTCACTCCAAACTTCAGGTTTGGGAATAGGGGTAGTGCACTCTCCCTGGATAACCTTTTCCAGATGTGAGCTTCATCTGATTAGTTCTATGTTTATAGCACAACTTGGGCTGTCAGTATCCCAAATTGAAGCCTGTACTCAGGTTTTATGTCATCAAGGATGTATTGTAGTTTAGAATTAGACTACCAAGAGATATGATAGAGAAATTGTTGTGGATCAATAAGAACGTCTTATTCTTTGAAATGGAGGTACTTTATTTGCTAAAGAAGTCTCTCCCTGACAGGGCATAGGGCATCCAGGAGTATATAAGAAGGAGTGGGAGTGGCTGTAGTCCCAATTTCATACCTGAGAGGAAAAGTGAATCTTCTTGCCTTAGGTTAGCAATGTATACCCATCACAGTACAGTCAGTGTTGGAAAGAGGGACAAGAGGCTAAGGGGTCAGAGTAGGTAATTTAAATGCCCAGGAAATGTTTTGCTACCTATCATGTCAACAGTTATCCAACGCTCTGCTGTTGTGATGTCTCTCAGGCACTGTGGGACCTGAAGGATCCTCAGACCTCTTTAACTCAGATGCTGATTTTACCTTTGGGTGTGGGAGGATACCTAGACTTGAGCTCATATGGTAGGTTGCTTCCTAGTCGGCCCTCTCTGAGGTGATCTGGGAAGTCTGTTTTAATCCAGGCATTACAGCTCCTTTGGAAACTGGTCATAGTTCTTTGTAGGCAACGTTTGTTAGGGTTCTCTAGAGTGATATATATATATATATATATTTGGAGAGAGGCAGCCAGCATCCATCTGCACACTGGGGAGCTAGAGGATCCAGGAGCTTCTCAGAGCAAGAGAGATCAAGGATGTAGCACCAATCCAAAGTTGAAGGCCTGGAAGCTCACTGGAGAAGTTGCTGGCATGAGTCTGTATTGGAAGGCTGAAGAAACTGGAGACAATATCCAAAGGCAATGGCATCAAACAGTACACTCACTCAAACAGACTGGAGCTCTTTGTAAAATGCACAAACCTCCTCCTTTCTCTTTTTTATTCCATTCAGTCTACAAACTTATTTCTTGGTGCCACCCAGAAACAGCATGGGTTTGCTGGCCTGCATGCCAGTCATCTCCAGAGCCAATCCAGATCTATGCCTTACCAAGTTGCTAGATGTATCATAATCCAGTCCAGCTAATACATCCCGATTAATATTCATGGTCTGGTGAGTGATCCTGAGGTGCTGGTCAAATTAGAATAAATGAGAGCTGTCTTTCACAATCTCCCATCTTGGGAGAATCTCCCATGCTCCTTGGTTGCTTCTACCGTTTGCTATAGACTCGGAAGCCCTGGTCTTCCAAGGCCAACAGTGGACCCTGGGGTTGTGCCTCAAGCTTTTATTTTCTTTAAATATCTGAGGGAAATTGTTATAAAATTGTAACCACCAAAGACCTCCTTATTCTAAATTTTTACTAGGATACTTTCAAAAAGCCTCTATTAGGTAGTTTAGGAATATCATAGATTTTTTTTCTGAGGTTATCTCCTGATTTTTTTCATTGTAATAGGTTTGATCAGACTAGGCATCTCTTATTCCTTTTGGAAAAAGAGATTATTAAATGCTTCATTCCAGCCCTATAGATGAAGTTCTCGCAGTCCCTACTGAGTCTATAATTGGGATGGTATCTTCCCTGTATTGTTGGAAACTATGTCCCCGGGTATTAGCGGCTAACCCTGCAGTTGCTTCAGTAACCTTTTTGGGAATTTGACTCTGAAGCCTTTGAAATTCAGAAATTTAGCAGCAAATCAATACTTATATCCCTCTGAGTTGAGATCAAATGTCATGTTCAACTTAAGAACTCATTTCTTACCCTAATTCTTCACCTTGTTTTATATCCATTGATAAGGAAAGGTCATGCACCCTGATAATCCCACTAGGCATCATCTAATGCCTCTCTTAAGAGTAACAGAATCCTTGAGTGTAATGTGGGCATAGTTTATTTTCCTCACTTCAGCCTGCTGCAAATGAGATCAGTGGGGTAGGTTGTAGAGGAGTGTGAGAGGAGTCTCCTGTCTTGGATTAAGGGAAGAAAGAACCCAGAAAGAGGGAAGGTGGTGCAGAAGGAAACAGAGCAGTGGGAGGTGCAATGTCCTAAAGAAAGCAATAGGGGAGCTGATGGGATACTGGCCCATGACGGGTCAGCCAGGACATCTGAGTCTGAGACTGCTGATTTTAAGCCCGGGGACAGTTGCCACACAAAGCTACAGGAGTTGCTTAGTCCAAGATCTTCATATACTTTCAGAAAGTGCTGGACATAAGGATTTTCTCCATTTTTCTTTTCACACAGGATAGGCTGACTTGGAAGATGATGTAGCAGCTTAATAATTCACATTCTGACCAATGATCTTGGTCTCTTACCTTGTTTTGGGGCTAAACAATGTGCCAAAATTTAGTTTATTTTCGAGATCATAAAGCTTAAACTGATCCCAGTTATATCCAGATAACCAAGGTTTGAATCTTTTTGCAATGCCAGGAAAATTTCCCATACAATTAATGGTCAAAACTTAGAGGTCCAAAGGCTAGATAAAAGCTCTAAGAGCTGACATCTATGTTGGTACACAACCATTCCCAGTTCTGCAAATTCTGTGAATGGAATTGGCAAAAAGATAAACAAAAAGGAAAAGGAGAAAATATATTTCCTTTGGTGCCATTTCTGCTGTTCTTGAACTTTAAAGAAATTCTCAAGAAATTTAATCTTATACCAAGTACATGTTTTCTTGAACTGTGCCTGCCCTAAACTGAAAAGAGGAAGAGAAGTTTTATAGTGAAAAGAGGACAGACAGGAGTACAAATCCACAAGGGCTGTCTGCCAGGAATACAGACACAATCTACACAAACAACCCAGGTGTGCACAGAGACTATGATTGGGCCAAGGATGCAAGACGTGGCAGGCTCCAATTCTCCACACATAGGGATGCAAGAGAACTAGTAGGGAGAATGAAAGCAATACCAAAATACAGGCACCAGATTTAGGAAGATATAGATAGATAGATAGAGATAGAGATATCTGTGTATACAAAACAGTTAGCATAGATATAAACAACTACTTTCTCTTAGTTCAATGAGAAGAAAGTTTTGAACTAATAGTGTTTAGACAAGATAGCATGTCTACATCTTGTACAAGATAGCATATCTAATACAATATGCAATGTATTAATTATTGTAGCTGTACTACTAACCTGTTTTGAAGCTCTCATTGATACTTCTTTCTCATTAAAATTATTTTTTAAAAGACCAGCACTAAAACCAAAACAATGCCTGCAGCCACTATTAGAGAGGTGTAACCAATCCTGTAGTCAAAAAAATACCAGGTTGGCCAACACCAGAGGCATTATGGCCTCAATCCATCTCTCCACAGATGTCTACAAGGCAGCACAGATTCCAATACTGTGCCAAAACAATAAACTGAAATTAAAAGATGACAGAAAGAGGAATCCAGACAAATGATAGAAGCAACATAATCAAAAGCAAAAGCATTGCTTAAGTAGGAAAAACCACACTGGAGGGATGGCCAGGGTAGGACCCACCAGTCCCAGTGATGCTGAAGCAAAGCTTCAAGCAATTGCATTTACAATCATGAAACAAGTCCATGGCAGTGACTATCACTGTCATCCCTCTTCTTTGGGACCTTCAGGGTGATGGGCCCCATCTGGGGTGCCAATAATGTTGCCAGTCAGCTCAGGGCATTTTTGTTCAATTCAAGGGGGAAATCACAAAGAGGCAAGTGATGCCATGTGAGTAAAGCTCTGTTGGGGCTTATGCTCAACCACAAGGGATACAGAATGCAGGAGAAGGTGCCCAGACTGTCTTAGAAGGGATGCACGGCACAGTCATTGTAGTGCAGCCATTGTCTCTATGTAGGCGGAGACAGAGTCCGGAGTACGTGGCTTGGGATCTTTGTATGCATTTCACCCAGTCTCACTCTGTGCACCAAGATTTTCACTCCACATAGTGATCTACTCACGTGTGTTGGGATCATTTGCATTTGGCTGGTAGATCCGCTCACCATGGTCAATGCGGGAAGGTCATTGCAATGGTCAGAGCTGGGCGCTCTGCACATACAGAGGCTGCGGAAAAGTCACTTTATAGCTTTTGAAGAAAGCAGGAGGTGTACATTGCACCCTTGGAAACGTATCCTGTAAAAACCAGCTTTTCACTAAAGATGAAAAACATAATTGGAAAGCTACCTTATTCTGTCTTGGCTCTGTTAATTCTTTCAAATTGAAGTTTCAGTGTAAATGACTATTCTGGATTAGGAAGCACATGCAGTGGAATGACATGCTGCAATCTAAGAAACTCTTCTAATCCGGACAGATTGCTTGGAGGTGGCCACACCTAGGAATAATGACTTCTGATTTTAAAGTCAATGATTTCTGATTTTAAGGTTAAGGGACAGGACAGACTGGGTGAGGGAGAATGAATCCATTGTTATGAGAGCCTAAATCCTGAGTAAAAGTAAGAGAAGCTAAGAGAAATGAGTAAAAAGACATAGAATTTAAACTTTCTCAGAATTCCCTGGTTCACCTAAATGCTTATCTGTATGTATATGTGTGTAAGTATGTATGTATGCGTGTATGTACATATGCGTGTATGTGTGTGTGTATCTAAATTGTGATCTATATGTATGCAATGGAGGAGAGGAGAGCTAACCTGAAGGTTTATATTTACTGTGTGGATTGAGCCTTGGAATGAGAGGGAAGTAATACTAAGCATCAGAACATGGACTGAACTCTCTTCTCTCAGGTGCTGCCAGGACATTAAAAAGTAGACACCGGGTGATCTCCAGCACCTACTTTGGAAAGTAGATTGCTAAAAATAGTCTATCCTAAAAGAAGACACTTAGACTCTAGAATCTCTAGTATTAATCACCAGTTCACTCCGCAGGTTAGTATAAGTACCTGAGTCATAGGGGAAGTGGGTACTATGTACCTATGATTCCCTGGCCACAGGGAACTACACAGGAGGTGTGACAGATTTTACTTTCTTAGGAGTAGGCAGTTCATAAAATTCTGCAAGCCACTGATATAAACATTCATATTAAAACAAACAAATCAGTGACCACTTTGGGAATGACAATTTTAGCAAGGCAATGAAATGAAGAACCACACCTTTTATAAGAGATTAAGCTAAGATCCATGTTGACAGTGATGTGAGATTTGAAGCCTTTATTTCTAGCGACATGAGTTCCACACTCACAACCAGAAAGGAGCTCCTACCCACCCCCTTGAATTAATTTCCAAAAGATCAAGTCCACTTGTACAGATTCCAATACATTAATTGTAACCAAAATGTCAACAGGACCCACAGCTTGAAATATATGACTAGCTCTTCCAACTTGCCTGCCTCTGAAAACTTGACATATTTGCAACTTACCACTGTCCCAAATGTCCCCAGATGCATACTCAGGTTCATTATCTATTTTTTCACAACACACAGCCAACTGTTTTGGAAAAGTGTATTTATAATATTATCTGAAGATCTAGATAAAAAGAATCACCTGTGAAATATCAAAAGAAGAAATCTCACCATTCGCAACACTAAGACATCAGAATAAATAAAATATGAAATAAGTTTTTAGAAAGTCTTTGCTATAAAATGTGGCAATGAGCGCATAGGCTTGATTTTAGTTCTGTAGGGTATTTCTCCCAGCCCCACCCCTCATGTTCACATACAGATGGGCCTTCCACTAGGCCATGGTTAACATACCATTGGAGGATTGTCTAGGGAAAACTACTCCATGGCTTGAAGGAATCAAAAGAGATTTAAATAATGGAGTTAGGTTACATGCTTATTAAATAAATTTCAAAAGGATATAGAAAATGTGTACTCACTATGCAAAATCTGCATTTTCAGCAGAAATAACTTAACAGAGGTAGCTTTTATACTAATCAGGCTGAGATGTTCCTGTACTTTTCTCTTAAAAGCAGCTCTTTTCATTTGCCTTTAAAGAAAGAATATGGAAATGCTAAGAAAATGGCCAGTAGTCTTCTCCCTATAATGTGACTTTTTGAAAATAGAATCAGAAGAAAAGATTTTTAGAGATGAAAGAGGGTGTAGGTTGAAGCAATTGCAAAAGAAGCTAACAGTTAAATTAAGGAAAATTACCCAAGAAGAGAAAGAGCCTTTCCTCAAGGAAGATTCAGGAAAATACCTAAGGAGCCCATGATAAACTGATACACTTGGGCGCAATTGAAAGGCAAAAATTGATTCTCGGCTTAGAGCTATTTTTACTCTGTATGAATTCAGACCCAGTGTTTCCAGATCATTCTGCTTTTATAAGAACTGAAAATTTAGATTTCTAAATGAAATCTTGGGAATTATGAAAATAGAGACTCTTGAAACTTCAAAAGAAGTCCTATACAGAACACACATTGTACAATTCCATTTACATAAAGTTTTTTAAAACTTGCAGAAGTAATCTGTAGTGGGGTAGGGAAACCAAACTATGGCCTCTTCTAAAGGAAGGAAACAGAGAATTGGTTAGAAATGGTCACTAGGGAAGTTTCTTGGGTAGTGGTAACTGGCAGCGTAAGGCATTGGAGTTATTTGTGTATGTGTTTACTGAGGCTCACTTCAAGGACAACTGAATATCTGAATTTCATTGTGGGGATTTTATCTCAAAGGGGAAAAAGCAAGCAAATATTGAACTCTAGTATGAATACGAAATAACAAGTATTTACAGGAAAAAACTAATGCCTCTAATTCTGAAATGCATCAGCAGTAAGGTATTGGCTAGATACATTACGAAGGAAATACTAGAAGATGTTATAGTAAGTAGTCAATCACTATAAAACTGTCAACATTTTAGTACGTTAGTGTTTCATAATGTTAAAGCAAAAAAAAAAAAACTGTAGCCAAAAATAATGGCTGGAAATCAAGCTAATAGCTTACACCTTCAGCATTTATTTACTTACAGAAAATACAAAAATGCTGAAGAATTCCAGAGCTCTTCTTTTCCAACTGACTACATTAATCATTATCCTATTGCTGGAAATGAGGATCTTCCATTTATGTACAAATAAATTATAATCATCAATCACCAGAGACATCATGAAAGATAGTAAAATGGAAATACAATCCACTTAATTGGGCAGTACTTCACATGATCTCAATTCTTTCGACAGAACCCCTGGGCAGTGACTCAACGCCTACCTGATGCATGTAGAAAGTTAGGCATAAATAATTCAAGTCTTAGCACCGCTGTTATTTGAACGGTGGCTAGTTACTTTACACAGTTCCTAGATAAAATTTTGCATTTCAAGGAAAAAAAATAATTTGAGTTTTAAGTAAACTAAGAAATATGAGATTCAAACACCAGTGTGTGGGATTTGCATACCGGGGACATCTGGAGACAGGTGCTGTCTTTGTCTTGCTGTAAGACTTCGGTGGGCAGAAAGGCTTGCACATGGTAAGCAACTGTCCTACCACTGAGCCACACCGTCGGCTTGTAGTTCATGGTTAATAACGTGTTTTGAGTTTTTAAAAAGTCTTTATAACTTAATATTCAATGCAAATTCAAACAAGATTCCAAGCTGGAAAAATATAACAGATAGGTTCATTATGGCTGGAATGTGGGAAGTTCCTAAAGAAAGGTTTACCTTGGCCTATTTTACCATTTTCCTTTATTTATAATAAATATTATGATAATTATGTGAGGACCTGTCATAGCATCCAAACCTCACAGTGGGGGAAGGGGGAAAGCCCACAAAGTTAGTAAATAAATTTTATAATATTTATAATAAATATTTATAATATTCCACCATATGAATTGTGTTAATAACTTGTAGCAAAAGAGAAACTTGGTACAAAGTAAATAAATAACATAGAGTTATGCATTGATTTCTCCTGGACATCATATCCTGAAGTAGCTAAAAGAAACTGAGTTGCCCAAAAGAAACAAGCACAGTAATGAATTCCCCCCTAGAGAAAGGCAGCTGTGCCCAGGGCTGTGGGTACACATGAGATTGGAAGCAAAAGAGAAATTTCTGCAGGGGGAAGGGGGCTGGAAAGCCAGCTCTCCAAAGACCAGAGTAGCCAGTTCTTTACCTGGATCATAGCTGGGAAAGACTAGATTGCACATGAGTTATAGGTTTCTTGGCCCAATATAAGCTCCTTGAAAACTACAAAACCTGTATCCCCTTTTTTTGTTAAGTTCTGTTATTTGAATGTCCATTTTGTATCTGTGTATTCAAAGTGGTCAGGATAGATAGATAGTTACATTCTCTTAATGAATAGAGGGATTTGTTCTAACGGTGTTTGTAAATAGGATATCATGTCCGCATCTTGTACAGCAATTAACCACTAGGAAGAATGTATGCGATGTGTAAATTATTGAAACTATCCTACCAATTTGAAAAAAAAAGGAAAAAAAAGACCAAGTGTGTAAGAAACTAGACTAATTAAAGGACTGAAAGAAAAAAAAAAAAGAAAACTACAAAACCACCTACTTCTAAAGATTAAGCCATGGTTGGGGATGAGTGTGTTCTGAAACAACCTAAACACATTAAAGTGACCTTGACTCAGTTATAGTTAATTATAATTTCATTTACTTCATGGGTTTTGACCCTTCCTCCACTGTGGGGTTTGAACGCTATGACAGTTCCTCACAGTCTCATAGAGGGACAAAAACTCCCCTTCCAACAGAAAGGAAGAGATTGATCCTGATTGGAGTGAGTTGCCACACAGCTTAGAGCTAATCTCTCTCTCTCTCTCTCTCTCTCTCTCTCTCTCTCTCTCT
>NW_004524680.1:8263069-8276721 GCF_000260255.1 Octodon degus | reverse complement strand
TCTCTCTCTCTCTCTCTCTCTCTCTCTCTCTCTCTCTCTCTCTCTCTCTCTCTGCATAAATCACATATAGATTCTGATCCCTGGCTTCTGTGGGGCTATCAGCTCAATTCTCTGGCCCACTCCCACCCTAAGAAATGTATCCCGGTTAATAAATTGATGACTTCACCTCTACCTCTGTGTGTTCTGCAGAGGCAAACTCACTGCCAGGTGGTGTCTAGAAACCTTGGCGAGCCTATCCTGAGCAAAATGGTAGAATTGGAGGTGCCATTGCACACAGCAGCAAAATGGATAAAAGGGCTCAGACAGGCTCTCCTGGGCTGGGGGTAGGGCATTCTGTGTGAGTCCAGAAAATGAATAGAGGGTTGTGTCTATGCAAAAGGCTAGAGGAGACATGTCTCACAGTGGCCACTGGAAAACACTGGTGAGATAACAATACTACAGAGTGTCAGGGAAGCCACTCTGCAGGCAAATGTTGATGGTACAAGAGGTATGCTCAGAACCTGGCTCATTGATGACACCAGGGATGCTTCATATATACATCCTCCAAAACAAGAGATACAAGTCAGGCAGCAACAGCTAACACCTAATGGTTGGCAAGGTGACTGTGCATTCAAGGAGCTACAGCTTACAAAAATCAGTGCAGATGATTGGTAGAATATGTCACAGGCTAAGTAGAATACTTGGCTGATTGCTTTGCCCCGTGGATATAATTCATAGGACAAAAAGAATTAATGATACTGTAGTGGTTGATACATTGTATTAACTTGAGAAGTTAAAAGCTTAATTAAATTGGCTCAGCAATTCCACACCCTAAGACATGGAGGTCCCTCCCTAGGGTATGGAGGCCACACCTTAGAGTGACACCTCCCTTAAAGGATATAAAAGAAAATTTTAAAAAGATGGAGCATTCCACTTCCTCAGAGGAGCTCTGGTCTTCACAGTCACCTTGGACATCATCTCCTGGCCCCTAGTGCAGACTCTTCAGCCTTCTGACATAGACTCATCAGGCTTCCATCGCAGGCCCTCAGCCTCCTGATACAGACTTGCACGGAAGACTGCAGTGAGCTTCAGACCTTGGACTGAATGCTTCAGTCTCTAGTGTGCAGACGCCCTCTGCGTGCTTTGTCATCTGACTCTGGCTAACCAGCACAAGCCAATCTTATAATTTCCTATACATTTTTACATCTTGTGTTATATCTGTTCCTGGGTTATATCTGTTCCTACAGTAAAACTTTGACTCATGCAAATATGAAACTAAGAGCAGCTTTCACTACGATCTTGATTCTCAACTCTTACACCTAAGATTTCTGGACTCTGAATCTATTGGCTGAAGAAAGTATAAGATACCCAGAGAAAGAATCTGCAAGATAAGTGTATAGATTTTTATTTTTCTAATTCTTTCCCAAAGAGACTTAGGAACACTTGGGACTATACTTTGATGAGGAGAAAATAAAACTATTTAAAGGGATTTTTTAAATATAAGATATTAATATAAATTAAATTTGAGGTGCCCAAATCTTGCCCCCTTCATGATTGGCTGGAAGTATGGTATAGTGGTTGATACATAGTGTCAGCTTGGCTGGATGACTCTGTGGCCTGGTTCCAGCCAGTGGGGTTCCTGCCCTGGCACACAATTGGTTCCACCCAAGGATGTAACAGGCCCACCCTGGGGCGTGGATTTGTCCCTCCCTAGAACAGGACTAGGCCCGTCCTGGGGCGCAATTAGTTCTACCCTACAGCATAATCGGTCCACCCCAGCATGACTCAACACAAAGAGCCCATATAAAGGGGCTGAGGAAGGAGTTGAGGTTCCACTTAGAAGAACTTCAGTCTTTGCATTCAGCTTGGACTTCATCGCCTGGCATGCAGTGCAGACACTTGCTGCTGGCTTGGATCCTTCATCTTCCATCACAGACTCTTCAGCATCCATCGCAGACCCATTAGCTGATGGACACAGAGTTGCATGGAGCACTGCAGTGAGCTTCAGACCTTGGGACTGAATTCTTCAGTCTGGAGTATGCAGACAGACGCCCTCTGCGCACTTCCTCATGTGACTCTGCAGCTGACTGTCATAAGCCAGTCTTGTAATTCCTTATATAGTGTATATCTTGTGTTAATATCTGTTCCTTATATTATATCTGTTCCTGAGAACATAAAACCCTGACCAATATATATGGTTAAATGCAAGTTTCAAGGGCCAACTTGTAACTGATATCTTAGATACAGTGAGCTTTCTGGGGAATACTGCCTTTTTAGACACACCTAGTGGTTATTTTTCAAACCCCTGAAAATGACTGTTTGGGACATCCTTGAGCTAGAGTTACATACATATTTGACCCTTGGCCTGTGAGGTAAGAGCTGTCACTGTAGTTAAGATCAATAGAAGCTGCTTCTACTGTCCCTCCCCCAAGACAACATCCAAAATAATACCATTGCATGCTGAAGCAATTGCAAAATTGCCACTCTTAAAAAGACTAAGGATGCAGAGTGGTTTTCCTTTCTACATCTGTATTTTGTTCACCTAACTTCCCTCTTTGGATACTAGAGATAAGCTGCAGAATAACTGTCTCTTCCCACCGATGTGGGAAATGCAGGAATTCGCACCCAATGGGGAACTGTCTTAATTCACACAGAACATCTGACAATACGCATGCATATTGAATACAAAAACCTCCCTGCTTTGTCAGATTATAATTCAAGAAGCCTATGAGCTGTCTGAGCATGCCACAGTACATCACAGCAATCCATTATGGTACATGTCTTACTGATCATACAGGTAGAGCAGAGGGGAATCATGGTAAGAAATCTCTTAGGGTGGA
This sequence comes from Octodon degus, assembly GCF_000260255.1. NCBI lineage: Eukaryota > Metazoa > Chordata > Mammalia > Rodentia > Octodontidae > Octodon > Octodon degus. The sequence continues at coordinate 8,273,902 of NW_004524680.1, read as the reverse complement.
GGAAAAAGATAAGGAATTTGGAGATCTGCTGTTTTAGGAAAGATTTTAGAATTCAAGAGAGGAAAGTCATATTTCATAGAAACAAAAGATTATAGCCACCTCCATCTATACTCACAAAGAAGTACATTACCTCCTAGGCTCCTTGGGGTATAAGGGCTATTCCCCAAACTTTGCTCTTTCTTCCTACCCACAGAATTGGAAACACAAAAGACTATACCAGTTTGGGTGTAGCGAGAGCAAGAAAATGGTCTGCAGCAGTGAGTACAAAGGCCCTGAGACTGGGCCCATGCCATCAGGCAGACAGTTACATGTTGGATGTGTCAGTGGTGGGAAAGTATACACTGTAAAGTTGATGGTAATCCCCATGGAGAAAACTCAAAGTGCAGAGTATCCAGATTTCCAAAGTCATGCAATGTGCCTGCGTCACATGGGATAACCCTGATACAGCAAAGTAACTATCTGTCTCATAGTGGAAGCATCAGCTCACAGAGAATATCCTAAGGATACGTGACAGCCTCCAAGATGCAGAATATATACTGAATTGGAGGTTCTTCATGGCTTTTGAACTCAAAAAGAATGGTGAGTCTAAAACCACGGAGTGGTAGCAGATGGCTTCTCTTAATATCATTTGCTGTGGCTCATAGAGACAGCATAGGCCTCTTGGCATGGAATGGGAGTCCTAGGCTACATGCTGTGGGATGGGAGGTGCTAGTTCTAAGGAGAGGCGCTCTGGATAACCAGGAGGAAGAAGGTTCATTCTTGGCAGGGAACATAGCAATGGTCCCATGAACTCTAAGTTATGATAGCAGCTGTTCCACTTTGAACTCCTGTATCCAGGGACCACTAGGCAAGAAAGGTTGTCACCATCCTGGTAGGACTGACTGGTATCTGAGATGGAGGTGGACCTGCCAACATACGAGGGCAGGGAGGGCTGCGTGTGCTCAGATAACCCATTGGGACAGTTCTTAGCCTTCTCTTACAGTGAATGCACAATGCACCAGCCTGAGAAGGATCGGTCTACCCGGGGCTTTGACCCCTCAGAGATGAGAGTTATTTCCACTACCTTAGCTGTGTTGGAAAGAGGTACAAAACTGGGGTAGTAATTTAGGGCCTGGAAAAACCCTGAATGAAAGTAGGAGAGGGAGATGATGAGTACTAAAATAGCCCTGGGGCCAACGTCAACATGGCCTGTAAATCTCCTCCTTTTTCCTACACTTAATGCTCAGGAAGAGGGCTTCTGGGCCCAGGAAGACTTGAGATCCAAAGTTAGACTATGGAGATGCCACTCTATCCTCTGCTTCTTTTGCCCTCTTTAAGTAGTTCTGTAATTGTGGATGGGTGTAATTCTAGAGGCTTTAGGGACTTAGAGAAAAAGTCAAATAGATCACTTTTCCAAGCTAAGATTTTCCTTCCCCAGAATTGGGAAGGAGGTAGTGTCCTGTGTCATGTACACATCTTAACGTGGCTGTATTAATTTTATATTAATTTTATTGAGAAAGAATGAGACAGTTACATATTTTTTCACTACAAAATGGTCTTTCATTTATATCACCCTTTTTTGTTTACTTTTGTCAGAAATGGATATTCCATTGCCATTCATATACTGTAGGTGCACGAATTCCACAAAGTAATCCAATATAGTCCAGTGGTCTATAATAGTTGTGAGTTATCCACGTGACTGGCAATGTCAGAAGTTGCTGACTTGAGCCTTTTATAGCTCAGCATATTAATATGGCTTTACTTTTTATACCTCATTTTTATACTTTTTTGCTGGATGGTTCAGACCAAGATAAAGCAAGACCTAAAAAAATGTAACTTTTGTATCTAACAAGGTCAGTCAAATCTCCTCAGAATTTACCTAGAAATCTTGTACATCAGTTTGTAGATCTTTTGTCAGTGTCAGTCATGTGGATCAGTCATGGCCATTGCTTGATCAATTTGCTCTCTGTGAAAACTTGAATGTTTTCTAGGTGACTGTTCTTAGGCACACTCTACATCATCTATCACTTTCCTCTGTGGCCCCATAATCTCCTTGATCAGAAAATTTGGGACACCACCGAGTTGCAGGATGTTATAGTACAGGTTCTCTTATGTCCTGTGTCTTCACTGACCTTGAAGGGCTAGGGCCACCATGTTGGATATAGCCCTTCTTCTTCTCTAAGTTTTGGTCTGCAAACATAAGTCTAACCTTCCAGAAGAGAAGCTTAATGGTATTATTACCCTTAAATATAGGTTGTTGATCTTGACATTAGTATCTGTCTGAATATCAAACACCTTAGACATAATATGAAATAGGTATTTCCCATCAATCATTGATATGCTAAACATCAAATCCATACAAAATGTGAAAAAATAAAATAATTTGAAAATAGTAAAAAAAAAATAGAAAGAAGCAATCACAAATTTTTACACAGAAATTTAGTAATTTAACCATATACAACATTGGAGCAGGACAGTCCTATGACTTTTTTTCTTGTCTTTTGTTTTCTTTTATTTCTTTTTTTTAACAAACATTTACTTGAGAGAGAGTATACCTGTAATTGATATGACATTAAAAGCACTTTTAGAAGACCAGTATGACAGGGATTCCAAACATGGCCCTAGTATTACACATTGCTATCTTCAATGCAGTTCCTTAGTTCATAGGTATCAGCATATGTGGTTAGTCGGGGTGAGAATCCTACCAATTAACCACTAATTTCAAAAACCTGATGGAAGGAGCTGGGGAGATGGCTCAGTAGACTGAGCACTTCCCTGGCAAGCTCAAGTGTCTGAGTTCAATCCCTGGTTCTGCCAAAGGGGGGGGAAAAAAAACCTAATGGAGATTCTCAGGATCATTGCCTTACCCATCTTGCATATGTAAATGTATGGTTTTGCCTCTGCCATGTTTCCCAGCTTCTCTCCTTGCCCTCTCATCATTGTTTAATCCTTAAGTTCTCACTTTCCATTTATTTGGGTTATACCTTTGAATTTTCATTTCTTTTTTGAGTCCTTACACTATGGAGACTATATGATATTTACACATGTGAGTTGGGTTTATTTCACTTATTAGTATATCTTCAAGTGGCATCCACTTATATATGAAGGTTTTGAGTTTATCATTCTTTATAGCTGAATAATACTCCATTATGTAAAAATACCACATCTTTTTCATCCATTCCTCAGGTGACAGGCATCTTGGTTGTTTCCAAGATTTGGCTATCGCAAATTGTGCTGCTATAAGCATAGGTGAACATATATCACTATGACATGGTGTTTTCAGTTCTTTTGGGAAAATTCCCAGTAGGAGGATAGCTGGCTTGAATGGAATTTCTAGTCCTAGTTTTGTTTTGTTTTGTTTTTTTGTTTTTTGTTTGTTTGTTTGTTTGTCTGGGGGGGGTTGGCTCAGAATGCCTTCAGGGCATGTTTGTCTGCCTGGAGTTGTGGGGATCGAACCGCAGCAACCTGAGCCTGACTGCTTTGTTGAAGCAGCCATTTAAACAACTGAGGTAAGGGGCAGGCCCGTAGTCCTAGTTTTTTAAGGAGTCTCCATACCGACTTCCATAATGGTTGCACCAGTCTACTTTCCCACCAGCAGTGGGGAAGGGTTCCTTTTCCCCACAGCCTCTCCAACATTTGTTGTTGGGTGATTTCTTTATGATAGCCACTCTTTCTGGGGTGAGATGGTATCTCAGTGTTGTTTAATTTGCATTTCATGGATGGTTAGTAATGTGAAGCATTTTTCATGTATTTATTAGCTTCTAGAATTTCATCTGAGAATTGTGTTTCCATCTCAGATGCCCATTTCTGGATTGGGCCTTTAAATTTTTGGCCCTAATGCTTTTCAGTTCCTTATAAATTCTAGAGAAAAGACCTTTATCTGAGTGCTTATTAGTTAACTATTTTCCAAATTTTTGGGTTGTCTTTTCACTCTTTTGGTAATTTCTTTTGAAGTGCAAAAACTTCTCAATAAGAGGAGGTCCCCATTGTTAATTCTTTCAAGGATTACCCATACAGTTTGATTTTTGTTGATGAACTCTTTGCCTACTCATCATTGTCTTCAAGAGCTCCTCCTACTTTCTCTTCCAGGAGATTTAGTGTTTCTGTCTTAATGTTTAGACCTTTAATCCATTTTGACTTTAGTTTAGTGTATGGTGATAGACCTGGGTCAAGTTTTAGTTTTCAGCATGTAGAGATCCTAGTTTATCCTCCTTTGAATTTGATAAGGGTATTGGATATTTAGATTCATGTCTTCCTGCACTTTCTGTCTCTACAATGAACATGCTGGTTTTAATGATGTAGCCCAGAGATCTTAAGTTATTTGATTTTTCTCATCGTTCCTTGTTCTTTAGAGTGGATGTTCTCCATTGATAATCTTCAATGTTATTTGATTCTTTTTCCTGCCTACTCAATTCTGCTGCAGAATCACAGTGAATATTTTTAGTAATTGTATTTTAGCCCCCAGAATGTCTATTTTGTAAAATAATATTTTTCTTTACTGCTATTTCCTACTTGGTGAGACACTATTTTCCTTATTTTCTTTAGTAATTTTCTCATTGTCACCTTTGCCTCTTTGAGCATGTTTAAGATAGTTTATTATTATTTTTTTTAAAAAAATCTTTTATTTATTTAGTACAAGATCTCACTACATAGCTCAAACTCATAATGTTGCTCCTGTCTAAGCCTCCCTAGCACTTGGATGGCAGGACCCAGCACTTTCTACAGCAGGCACTATGTGGTCAAGACAACAAAAGCATCTTGAAAGCAATAAAGAAGAAATTAACTACCCATGGTCAAGCATATTCCAACAATTTACAGAAGCACTCCATAAATTTAATCTGTGTACCATTGTCTGTTAGATGATAAAATCTGACTCCTACTTTGTGTCACTCAGGATGAGTCATCCATTTGTCCACTGTATTCATGCTCTATATGCTGCCTGTCAGTCACTCAGTACACAGCTAGGTTTTTAAATTGAGCCTGTTGTGGTGTTACAGACCTTGAGCTCAAGTACCCCTACCATGGTAGTCTAATTCTAATAAGGTACTTGTGTTACCTTACCTCATCATATTTCACAGGCATTGCATTACAGTCTTCAAAGGAAGGATGATATAATATAAAAATGATTTTCAGAACATGAGACTACATTTATGTAACTTTTATTATAATATGTTATAATTGCTCCATTAGTTTTCAATCTCTTATCACACATAATTTTATCAAAATGATATATAGATACAGATATATGAAAAAGCACAGAAGATATCAGATTTAGTACCCTCCACAGTTTTTGGTACCCAGTGGGGAGCCTTGCAATATGACCATTGTGGATAAGGCTGTTGGATTTACAAAATTATTCCCATGAGCTGGCAAGATGGCTCAGCGGTCTAAAGCACCTGCTTACACAAGCTTAGGCAAGCCTAGGAATATGGTTCGAACTCTGGCATCACATGCCATGCCAGGCCCACCCCAGAGCAGTCAGAGCCAGCCACAAAAAAAAGTACCCTCAGAAAAGTTAAGCCAGACCCACATAAATTAAAAATAAAGGAATGTATTGCTAATTTTGCCTACAAGAAATTTTAAATAATCCCTCAAAAGAAGATGTAATTAAACATCTTTTAATATTAATTTTATTGAAAAAGGAGTAGCAATGAGACAGTTTCAAAACAGATTAATAAGACAGTCACAATAATTAATACATTGCATATTGTTGTCTTTGTAGTAGTTATTCATAGTACATGAAACAGACATAATATCTTGTCTAAACACTATTCAAACTTCCTTCTCATTGAACTAAGAGAAAGTAACTGTATATCTATGCTGTGTTGTACATACAGATATATGTATATTTTTTTCACTACAAAATGGTCCTTCATTTATATAACCCTTTTTGTTTACTTTTGTGAGAGATGGATATTTCATTGCCATTCATATATTGTAGGTGTGTGCATTCCACAAAGTAATCCAATATAGTTCAGTAGTCTATAATAGATTGCCAGTCATGTGGATAAACATCTTATATGGTGTTTCAAATCCATAAAATTGAAGTTTTCTTCTGGGGTTCTGAAAATATTCTAGAATTACAGTGATCTTGGATGAACAATGCTGTAATTACACTATCATTGAATTATATACCCTAAAATGGTAAAAATGATGATTTTCACGTCATGTGAATTTTGCCTCAGTTGAAAACACTTTGATGAAATGGAGTAAACTGAAGATTTTAAGATGCATCTGATTAAACTCTATTGTTTCCAACAAATATATCAATTCAGCAAATCTGGGTGAGGTTGCCAGAGCTACACAATCTGTTTTGGAACAACCAAGAACATTAGAAGATATTCCTGTAAAATGTATACATAAGTTGGATTGCCTTCATGGACTTGGTCCCAACCCTCCCTTTTGACAAGCCAAAGTCAAACTTTTGGTTCAAGAACCACTACATCCAATGGATGTCATCATGACCCAGGCAGAGACCACAGTTGAAAATGCATGGTATCATAAGGTGTGTCTGCTGCATCTTTTTTTTTTTACTTTTTCAAAAAATTATTTTAACAAGAGTATAATAATAATCAATGACATTAGAAACAGTACACCTTTAGAAGACCACGATGAGAGGTATCCAAACATGTTTTTTATTATACATTATTGTCTTTGAGGTTTCTTAGATAGCAGTCTATCATTTTTTTCCATAATTTTATTGAGAAATAAATAGCAATGAGACAGTTTCAAATCAAATTGGTAGGACAGTTCCAATAATTAACACATTACATACTGTCTTCCTAGTGGTTATTTGTTGTACAAGATGAGACATGATATCCTATTTACCAACACTATTAGAACAAATCCCTCTATTCATTGAATTAAGAGAATGCAGCTATATATCTATCCTAGCCACTTTGAATACACAGACACAAAATGGTCATTCATCTATATCCCCTTTTTTTGTTTAGTTCCACCATTTAAATATTATAGGTGTGTGAACTCAGCAAAATATTCTAAAAGAGTTTGGTAGTCCATAATAGTATTGGGTCTTCCGCATGACTGGCAATGTCACAAGTTGTTGACCTGAGTCCCCTATAGCTCAACATAATAACATGGTTTTACTTCTCATACTTTGTTTTTATAATTTTCTGCTGGATGGTTAAGACCAAGATAAAGCAAGACCTATGTGACAAAAATTGTAGCTTTTGTATCTGATAAGGTCAGTGAAATCCCCTCAGGATTTATCCTGAGATCCTGTACCTCAGATTATAGATCCTTTGTCAGTGTCAGCCATGTGGATGAGTCACAACTATTACTTGACCAATTTGCTCTCTGTGAAAGTCTGAAAGAATGTTTTCTCTCTATGTGACTCTCCTTAGGCACACTCTACATCATCGATCACTTTCTTCTTTGACCTCATAATCTCCTTGATCAGAAAATTTGGGACACAACTGAGTAACATGACGTTATAGTACAAGTTCTCATATGTCCTGAGTCTTAATTGACCTTGGAAGGCTAGGGCCAAAATGTTGGCTTTCCTTGCAGCCCTCCTTTTTCTCTAATTTTTGGTCTGCAAACTTAGGTTGTTAACCCTCCAGAGGAGAAACTTATTGTTACTACCATATAACCTAGGTTGTTGAGATTAACCTCACAATCTGTCTGATTATCAAACATCTTAGGCTACAATGTTGTATATGGTCTGATGTATCTTTCACCAATGGGTACCTAGTTTCAGGATCTGGAAATGAAAGTAGATTTCCTTTGTCGTGGCAACCAACCCCTCCTTTGAAGCAATTTTTTTTAGCAGAAGTAGTCAACCTGTGTCTACCCTCAACCCAAACTTTGGACACCAGGACTCATATGAGCTTACCAAGTTGGCAGTACTCCATGTATTATCATGTTATTGCCAGGACAAGGAAGCCCTATCTGGTTCCACTAAGAGATGACAACAGAAAGATGCGCCTAATTTCCCCTTGACTCTGCCTGATGTTGTGTTTTTATTGCCAATTTTATTCTGTATCACTTCAATGTAATAAACCATAAACACACCCACAAGCTTTGTTCCTATTTTATGAGTCTTCCTAAGTAATCAGTAAACCTAAGGATGGATTTGGGGAGATCTGGATAAGCTAGAGGTCGTCTCATCATGAATCAAGTAAGCCAGGTGTCACTCACTCATTAGTTGCTGACTAACACCTTTCCTCTGAGGTTCAGCAGAGGTTAACTTTCCAGAGAATGGGAGGGCTAGAAGCTGTTAGCAGCCAATTCTGGAAGCAGCTGAGAAATGAAAGCACTAGGCCAGTGGAGATCATCCTCAGGAGCCAGGAAGCACTCATTAACATGGGTCTTTTCCTTAAATCACCCTCTCACTTCTTCCTTTCTTTATCCATCACTCCCACTCCCTTGTTGCTTTCTCCTGGAAGCACATCCTTAACAAATTATTGGCATACGCTTTCCTTGTGTGCATCTAGGGAAATAGCTTAACAGTTACGAGCTGGAGTCCTAGGAAGAAGAGCTCCAGAATGGGATTTTTGAAGGTAGCTCACCCATCTGATGACAACATCCCATCATTGGTGATAGGTGAGTTAGTGATAGAGGAATTGTTCTTAGGGTGGTGTCTCCAGACCAGCAGCCTCAGAATCTCTAGGAGAGCTTGCTAGAAATATAAAATTTAGAGGACTTACCCAGCTCTGCTGAATTAGAAAACTCTTGGGCAGAGCCCAGTAATCTGTTATGAGACTTCAAGTTGCCAACAGTACATGCTAAAAACAAAGAACCCTGATGATTTTGGATGGTAAAAGGGCTGCCATATCTCTGGCCTACAAGAGATGACAGATATGATAATTATGAGGTCTCAAATTAGCTGAGTGTGGCTGGGCCTACTGTTGAAATTCTAGGGCTTAATAATATTTAAAAGACCCCAAGTTTGTGTTTAAAGAAGACTGAACCTCTTAGAATGCTCAGTCTCATGCAAAGAGCCTGCATTTTATTTTATTCTACCCTAGTGAACTTTAAAAATCAGTGAAGTATCAGGACCCTAAACTTCTGGCCACCAGCCATTATTTCCAAACCACACACCCACCAGCCCAGAGCATCATCTCCCACCTTTTGCAAGTTGTCTCATTTCTAAATTATAGTTTTGAGACATAAGAGAGATGTCTGACCCTCCTGGCTGGAGCAGGGGGTGGGACATAACTTAGCAGTTGGCTGCGACACCCCTCTGTGATCTGGCAACCACTCTCTGCCACTGCACTCCCTCCCAACAAGCATGTAGTTCCACTATCATGGCAGTGTCCCTCCCCAGCTCCCACCCCTCCACAGGCTACTATTGCTGTTTTGAACATGGCTAGGGGGCACCCTGGCCTGGCTAAGACAAGGATAGAATTCTATAGGGCCATTATTATTACGTCCAACTCCAAAGGCTAGTCTTCCAGAAGATTCTCTATTTTATCCATACTCCCTGAATGAAACGTCTCTGTGATAGTTGAAGCTGTTCTGGAGCCCTGTATCAGTCATGGACCTGTCCCTGGGCCAGCCACAGGCCTGTACTTCTTGGGTTAGTCTAAGCATGCTTGTTCCCATGTACTGACCCCTCTAGGCAAAAGCTCAGCCCTTTGTTAGTCCTGTAAACTAGTTTGCAATTCATTTCTCAGCTAACGTGGGCTAAAAAAGTCCTGAAAATCCACTCTGAATTTTTATCCTAAGTAGTGTGAACAGAGTAGTTGCTTCAAAAGAAAGCACAAAGACCATCACGGGCTGTTAGTCCTGAAGAGATTCAGAGATCAGCACCCAGAAGAGTCAGGCTGCAGTGTCCAAAACTGGCCAGCACTGGCTAGCAGTGGCCCTCAGTGGCAGAGTCCAGCAGCTGGCTGTGTCAACCAAGGGCACCCAGCACCATCTGATGTTTTATGGTGACAGGATTGCTAGTAAAACTACACTGTACCAATTCACAATTTCCATTTGAATCTAGCAGCAGAACCCTAGGCTGAGTGGTAACAATTTTATTTCCTCTATTCCAGGATCTTGAGAGATTTAAAGATGTGCCCATCATACTGTATTGAATAGTGTTTATTTTAAGCACAAAAATTAAAACAAGATTACCTCAAGGACTCTTTGCTCAATAATTAAGCTAGGAATAGCTAAAAAAAAAAAAAAAGTAATTTTCACACAGCAGTCTAAACTTTATGAATGACTGCATATAATTGGTCACCAATTTGTGTATTACATTTGTTTCTTGGCAATATTAACTTTTTTTTCAAATTCATGCTTATTCCATTTAGCACCAGTTAAGTTTACTACACCTTAGTTTGGTTCACATCAATATTGTCTCCACACTAAAGTAGCCAATGTACTATAGACCTTTGAAATCAGCTGCCAAACACCACAGGAGTCATACTGATACCAAAACTCATTTATTTCAATATAAATTTATCTGAGTATCCTGTGCTTTTATTCGCTCAAGCTGGAAAACTTACCAATAGATTCTAAAGCTATGAGACAGGAGGAATTTCTGCCCACTTTCTGGAACCCCCAGACCCAGTCCTAGCCCAGGTCCGGTGAGTGTGTGGAGAGCTTCCTGCTACCCTGAACCGGCAGGACCAATCCCAGCCCAGGCGCAGCATGGGCCGGACCCTCTCCCGCCCCCTCGGGCCGCCCCCCACCACTCCACTGTACGGCTCCACCCCTCCCGCTGAGTAGGAATTTCTGCCGAGTTCCGGGAACCCCCAGACCCAATCCTAGCCCAGGTCCGCAGCGGGAAGGAGCTGAGCACAGCAGCCAGACCTAAGCCAGACACAGCTGGATAACTCCAAACTCTGTAGAGCTCCACCTGAACTTCAGTACGTGTGAAGGTTATAACTACAGTAAAGA
>NW_004524680.1:8243053-8248131 GCF_000260255.1 Octodon degus | reverse complement strand
ATGTGTTGCATGTGTCATATGTAATAAATCTCTGCATACCCAAGTCAGGAAGGTTTGCACCTGTCTAAATATTTTAAGAGCCTTGCAGTTTTAGCTCTTGCATTAAAGAATATTGTGCATCTTGAGTTAATTTCTATGTATAATGTGAGGTAGGCATCCAACATTCTTTTATATATGGATGCTCCCCATCCCAGCATCGCTCATTAGAGACCATTTCCAATTGCATTTTAGCCCGTCCTATTTAAATATGTCTTAACAATTGAAAAATACATAACTATTTTTTAAAATATAAGAAATGTAAGACATAGATTAAATAGAAAAGAATACTAATAGATACACACTAGTCTAGCACTGACTCAACAAAACATGCTAAAAAATATTAATTTGACACTGCTCAACATGTGCTCCAAAGCAAATAAGTATTACAGTCATCATTTAATGATATAAATGCAATTCCCTAACAAGAACTAGTACATGAAAGTCATAGATACACAGATATTACTGAAAATTTGAAAACATTATCTTCAGTATTTGACACTCAAAGTAGGTAGAAAAAATCTCTAATGGAACAGAATCTTGTTCAAGTGGATCACTATGCTATATGCAAAAACTGCAGAGCACACGGTCCATGTAAAATCATGAAAAATAGTCACCCAAATAGACCATATTTAGAACAACCATAAAGACCTTAACGTTTCCAAAAGAGGGCCAGCCAAATAGCTCAGCGAATTAAAGCACCTGCAAGCAGAAGCTGGAGCTGGGGAGTCCATCCTGGGCCTGCCATGTCAGCCCCACACCCGGGGTGCGCTGAGACAGCCATTGAGACTGGGCCTGGTGGCGTGCTGCTGTAATCCCAGCATTTGGGAGGCTGTAAATAGGGGAATCACTATGAGTCTGATCTAGTAGTGAACCCCTGAACACCCCTACCTAAATACAAAAATAAATAAATAAATAAATAAATAAATAAATTTCCAAAAGAGATCTTTTCTTACCTTTTCACTAGCTGCACTGGCATCTTCAAGATCTGAAACTCTATCTTCACTTTCACTCAAACGGTTTTGCAAGCTTGTGATTGAGATTTTAAGTTCCTCTATGTCTCTTTGACTCTGCTTCATGCCATCTATTTCTTTCATATATTGCTCATTGAAGGATTCCATCATTTTTCTAATCTCTATTTTCTTTTCAGTGTCTTCTTGAGAAGCAGTTATTAATTCTTTCATTATAGTTATCCGTTCTTTTTTTTATTTCAGAGATGATTTCTGTTCTGATTTCCTCTATACCGTTCTGTATTTGATTCTTTACTTCAGATGCTATTAATTCAGAGATTTCCTTTTTTATTTGAGGTTATTTCTGATCTGAGTTCCTCTATACCTTTCTGCAGTTGTTTCTTTACTTCAGTCGCTATTAATTCAGAGATTTCACATGTGTGATTCCCATTTTCTTCTGCACTAGTGTCTTCTGCACTTGTTCTAGGTGGGCTTGGGGCCTGATATTGCTTTTTGCTCCATCTCTTCGTCATTTTACATAGCACTGCCCTCTGACCTTTGGTATAGAGCTTTGGTGCAGTCATAACCTTAGCACCTACTGGAATTCGGGTGCAGATCTACAAAGTTTGGAGTCATCCAGCTGTGTCTGGCTTAGGTCTGGCTGCTGTGCTCAGCTTCTTCCTGCTACAGCCCTTGGAAGTGAACCTGCTGTGCCCCTCTGGCAAGCTGCTCTGCTCCTGGATGTGCTGGGTGGTTCTGGCCCCTAGCCTCTCTGCAGGGACTTCAGCTGCAGGGTTTCACCCCAGGCCTGTATGCTAGGTCTGGGCTGGGTCTGGAGCAGTCCAGAGAGCAGGACAGAAGGACTCACTCACAAGTGGGCCTGAGTTGGGTCTGGACGGGTCCAGCGGGCACAGGGGAATGTGGGAGCTCTCCCACACACTCGGCAGGTCTAGGCTTCGGCTGGGTCTGAAGGAGTCCCAAGGGCATGGTGGAAGTTCTCACTCTCACACAGGGCCTGGGCTGGGTCTGGAGGGGTCCAGTGGGCACAGGGCTAAATTTCCAAAAGAAATGGGAGCCCTGATATGTAAGCTATCACACCACACTGGAGTGAAAGCAGAAACTGACCACAGGAACATACTTAGAATACTGTAACTTTCTGTCTCTGTCTGTCTCTGTCTGTCTCTGTCTCTCTGTCTCTCTGTCTCTCTCTCTCTCTCTCTCTCTCTCTCTCTCTCTCTCTCTCTCTCTTTCTCTGACACAGAGGTACTCCAATGTGTATAAATCATTTTGCTTATCCATTCATCTATTGATGGACATATAGGCCCTTTCCAAGATTTAGTTATTCTGAGTTGAATTGTGCTGCTATAAACATGGGCATTCATATATCATTGAGGTATGTTTTTAACACATTTAGGAACATACCTAGAAGGAAAATGGCTGAATAAAATGGAATTTCTATTGTTGTCCTTTTTTTTCATAAAATCCCCATACTGATCTCCACAGTGATCCTATCAGTTGACATTTGCATTTTAACTCCCATGTCAAAAATCAATTTAAAAGCAGATATAAGGTTAATTTCTGAACTGCAAATTCTATTCCACTGACATATACATGCATATCTGTTCCAGTACTGCTATGTGTTAATTGCTATCCTTTTGTGAGTTTGGAAATTAGTGAATTCTCTAGCTTTGTTCCTCAGGATTGTTTGGGTTATTCTGAGTCCTTATATCTTTCAATGAATTTTAGGACAGTTTCCCAATTTCTCCAAAAATAAAAAGTAAATCAGTTGGGATTTTTATAGATTTCACTAAATATGTAGATCTACTTGAAGACTATGGCCACATTAATAATATTATTCTTCAAATTCATTTTTATCTGTCTTTCTATTTTTAAAGGCTTCTTTAATTTCTATTAATCTTATATGATTTGCTATCTTTTCCTCAGGATTTTGTTCATTTGATGTTATTATAAATGGAATATACTCAAATCATTTTCAAAATGTTCATTTCTAGTGTATGCAAATATAATTAATTTCTCTTCATTAATCCTTTACCTTGTAGCATTGCTTACCTACTTTAATCATTGCATGTGCCTTGTTCTTAAATTTAGGGGAAAGCACATAGCAATTCACAAGATATCTTTGCATACACAATCTTGCTGATCTTTTTTTAAATAATAAAAAACAGCATTAGAAATTATACAAAATTTCACGAAGCAAGTCTCCCAGACAGACCATATTCAGATAGGAATTCAGCAATGGTTCCTGTATTGCATGATATTATCTTCAAATTAGTTGCTTAGGTTGCTACAGACAAATGTGAAAAATCGGTTTCAAAACAACAAAATAACAACAAAAAGTTATAAGAAATTAAATAGCAAAATAAGAATGAAAAGAAAATTTTTCAGCATTAACTGTTCCTTTCAAAAGACTTTGCTGATAATTTTTTATGTCCGGTGTCTTTCTGTTCCTCTTTTTTTTTCCTTGCTACCTTCTCATGTGTTTTTTTTTTTTTTCTGAGATGTCATATGTCTTCTTTTGTTACAAATTTTGCTGATGTTTTATTTAGTGGCTATTTTAAGTATGTTTAATTTAGTTAATAGGTCCAGCTAAATAGCACAGTGGATTAAAGCACCTGTGAGCAAGTGCAGGGGCCAGGGCTTCATCCCCAGGCCTGCTGTGCTGGCCCTGCCTCCGCGGGGCGCTGAACCTGTGATTGAGACTGGGCATGGTGGCACGCTCCTGCAATCCCAGCTCTTGGGAGGCTGTAAACAGGTGGATCACTAGGAGTCCAATCTAGCAGTGAGACCCTGAACACCCTGTAGACCCTTCCCTAAAATACAAAAAAAAAATAAATTTAGTTAAGATTTTAGGAGTATTTTAAAATATTTTATCTTACTGTACATTTAATTGCTCATGAGGCCATACAAATTATAGCATAATACAATATAAGCAGATCAATAACTTTATCAGTATTATTTCCCATTCACCATAGAAATAATTTCATTAGGCTTTCTTTACCCTGTGCTGCTGGCAACCAAACCCAAGATCTTATCCATGCCAGACAGCACTCTACTCGGAGCTATACCCCAAGCCAAGACTTCATATTTCAGAATATACATATATATATATATATATATATATATGAATATGGAGCATATACTGCAGAGAACCTGTAGCACACCATGCAGAGGATTTGTGTACTGCCTGTGTAAACTTCTCACATTAGCATTTTATATTATATGGTTACATAAGTATAATGCAATTAATAAATGATATTAGTATTAACTAACCTCTGGGCTTTGCATACCCCTTAGATTTTGCATAGTATGTCATTACCACTCCAGGTGGTGATGAGATTGTCCACAGATGTCTGTCCCTGTTGCTCTGGACCTACAGCAGTATCGTACATTGTGGCAGGAGCACATGATGGAGGAGGCCTGTGTAGTACACAGTGTTTGGGAAGCCAGGAAAAGGGGATGGGAGTCCCCAGTGAACCCTTTAACAGCATGTCCCCAGGAACCTAACCTCCTCCTACTAGTCCCCATCTCCTAAGGTTTCCGCCACCTCCCAGCAGTTCCCTGGGCTGGTGCCCCAGGCATGCGGGCAGGTGGGAGACACTCAAGATCTGAACTGTAGCAAAATGTGTTCTCATGGTTTGATAAGAAGGAAAGATTTGAAGAGGAAGTTCACCAGAGGCCAAGTGCCATTTTACCACACCATTTCAAGGAGCATGGTAACATTTTACCTTGAGTTGGAACAAATGAGTAATAGACTGTACCCATCATTAGTGTCACACAAGGTAGTTGCAAAACCTTAAAACTCACCTTCCTACCTCCCCCAGGCCCCTGGGAAACACTGAACTTTTTATTGTCTCAATGCTTTTGTCTTCTAAAAACAATTATGCAAGTGGCGTTTGAAAAATACAGTGAATATTTAACTTTCAAAAACTTGTAGTGTTTCAGCCCCACCCCCAGGGCATGCTGAGATAGATGGCAACTGAGACTGGGCCTGGTGGCGCGTGCCTATAATCCCAGCACTTGGGAGTCTGTAAACAAAGGCTCACTGAGTCGGATCTAGTGGTGAGACCCGAA
>NW_004524680.1:8198792-8241292 GCF_000260255.1 Octodon degus | reverse complement strand
CAGAGGAATCATGTTATTTTAACATACGTTTCCAATTTATTTATCTTACAAGTATGTTCTCAAAGTTGGTGAATTTAATTAGCAAAGCTTGAAGTTGATTCTTCGTTAAGGGATAGTGGTGTTTCATTCTATTAGAAGCCACATCTTTTTATTTTTTATTAATTTTATTGAGAAATAAATAGCAATGAGAAAGTTTCAAAACCAATTAACAGGACAGTTTCAATAATTGATACACTGCATATTGTTGTTGTCTTTGTAGTGGTTATTCATAGCAGAAGATGCAGACAAGATATCCTGTCCAAACACTATTAGTACAAATCTTTCTTCTCACTCAATTAAGAGAAAGTAGCTGTATATCTAGGTTTATTTGTGGTAGGGGTGGGGAGATAGCTGAGGACTCACCTATGATCTTCACAACAGGCTATATCCTCAGCTGATTTTTATTTTAAGAAAACATCCCACTAACTTGCCACAGCAATAGTTTCAAATTTTAATAAAGTCCCAAATATGATTTTTCTCCCCATGAACATTGCTTTTAGTTTTGTATCTAAAACTTCACTGTCAAGCACAAAATCACCCAGACTTTCTCCTATATTATCTTCGATAAGCTTTATAGTTTTATATTGTACACTGAGATCTCGATCCATTTTGAAGTTTTGTGTAAGTTCTGTGTTTAGAGTGATTGTTGTTCTTCCTCTCAGTACTGTTTTGGTTATTCTGCATTTTATAAAATTTCCACATAAGGTAGGCAATATGTCAATATCCATAAGGCAGCTTTCTGGAATTTGTATCTTTAGTTAGTATCTTGTGTCTCTAACTTCAGCTTGATGGGCTCCCTTAGGGTTTTTGGTATAGCAGGCACCCTGGGAATCCTCTCAGGTTTTCTTACCTGGAGAGTCTTAATCTCCTCTTTGTGTTTAAAGAGTTGTACTTCTGGGTGTTAAATTCTTGGCTGACAGTGTTTCAGTACTTGGAATGTGCTGACCCACTGTCTTCTGACTCCCATGGTTTTAAAAAAGAAGTCAGCCACTGAAGTTCCTTTCTGCATGAGTTGTGTGATTCTTGCTGCTTTCAAAACTTCAGCTTTCTCTTTGGGTTTAAATAATATAATGACATATCTAAGAGTGAAAATCTTGACTGTATACCATTTCAAATTCAGTGAGCTTCTTAGATAGCCAATTAATGTTTTAGATCAAATTGTAGAAGTGTGGAGCCATTATTTTTACAAATTCTTTTTGCCCTTTTCTCTCTTCCTATTTGAGTATTGAATAACCTTTGAAATAGTGTGGATGGTGGCACCCCACAAATCTCTGTAGCTCTAAATCTTCCTATCTTTTTTTTCTTATATTTTTTAATTTTTTATTCATTTTAATCAGAAAGAAATAGCAATGAGACAGTTTCAAAACAGGTTAGTAGGACAGTTGCAATAATTAATAAATTGTGTATTGTTATCTTTGTAGTAATTATTCACAGTACAAGATGCAGACATGATCTCTTATCTAAACAACACTAGTACAACTCTTCTCAGTGAACTAAGAGAAAGTAGCTCTACATCTATCCTAATTATTTTGTATATACATATACATGTACATTTTTTTTTACTACAAAATGGTCTTTCATTTATATTCCTCTCTTTTTGTTCAGTTTGGTCAGAGATGGGTATTCCATTGCTGTTAGAGAACCTGTATTTGGAGAAGTTTTTAAAGGACCTTTTCATACTTGATGCCAGTTCAAATACTGTAGATACCTGAATTCAGCAAAATATCCCAATATAATCTAAAAGTCCATAATAGTGTGGGTTATCAGCAGAGCTGGCAACTGTCAGAAGTTGCTCACTTGAGCCTTTTACAGCTCAGCATATTAACATGGCATTATTTTTTTATACCTCATGTTTATACTTTTCTGCTGGATAGTTAAGACCAAATTAAAACAAGACCTATATAACTAAAAATGTAATTTTTGTATCAGATAAGGTCAGTCAAATCTCCTCAGGATTTACCCTGATATCATGTAGAGCACCTTGTAGATCTTTTGTCAGTGTCAGCCATGTGGATGAGTCACAGCCACTGCTTGACCAATTTGCTTTCTGTGAAAGCCTGAGAGAATGTTTTCTCTCCATGTGACTCTCCTTAGGCACACCCTACATCATTGATCACTTTCCTCTGTGGCCCCATAATCTCCTTGATCAGAAAATTTGGGACACCACTGAGTTACAGGATGTCACAGCACAGGTTCACTTATGTCCTGAATCTTCACTGACCTTGAAGGGCTAGGGCCAAAATATTGGCTATCGTTGTAGACTTTCTTTTTCTCTGATTTTTGATCTACAAACTTTAGTTGTTAATCATCCAGAAGAGAAGCTTAATGATATTATTACCCTGTAATAGAGGCAATTTAGCTTAGCATCACTATCTGTCTGAGTATCAAACACCTTAAGCATAACATGGAACTGGTATTTTCCAACAATCATGGATATTTTAAACTTTAAATCCCTATAGAAAGTGAAAAAAACTTATGCATGTGGCTGACACTGACAAAGGATCTACAAACTGTGGTACAGGGTTTCAGGCTAAATCTTGAGAGGAGTTGAATGACCTTGTCATATACAAAAGTTACATTTCTTGTTATATAGATCTTGCTTTATCTTGCTCTTAATCATCCAACAGAAAAGTATAAAAACGAGGTACAAAATTTAAAGCCATATTTACATGCTGAGCTGTAAAAGACTCAAGTCAACAATTTCTGACACTGCTAGCCTTACAGATAACCTACTACTATTAAGGACTACTGGACTATATTGGATTATTTTGCTGAATTCAAGCACCTACAATAATTAAATGACAATGCAATGCCCTCCTCTGACAAAACTAACCAAAAAAGGGGATATAAGTGAAGGAGCATTTTGTAGTGAAATATATATATGTAAAATTAGGATAGATATACAGCTACTTTCTCTTAATTCAATGAGAAGAAAGATTTGTACTACTAGTGTTTGGACAGGATATCATGTCTGCATCTTTTCCTATGAATAACTACTACAAAGACAACAATATTAAATGTATTAATTATTGTAACTGTCCTACTAACCTGTTTTGAAACTGTCTCATTGTTATTTGTTTCCCAGTAAAATTAATTAAAATAAGAAAGTGAAAAAGCAATCACATATTTTTCCACAGCAATTTAGAAATTAAGCCATATGTAACATTGTAGCAGGATAGTCCTATGACTTTTTTTTCTTATCTCTTGTTTTCTTTTATTACCTTGTTTTTTTACAAACATTTACTTTAAATAGGATATAGTAATAATTCATATAATGTTAGAAGCAGTACACATTTAGAAGACCAAAATAATAGGTACTTCAAGCATGGTTTTAGTGCTGCACATTGCTATTCTCGAGGTTTCCTTATCTTTTAACTGGATAGTCTGCACTGTTCTGTCTTTGTGTTTGTTCAATCTTCCTTCCACCAGCTCATATCATTTGTCAAGCTTCTTTTATTTATTATTTTCTTTTTAAACTCCAATTTCATTTGTTTTTTGTAATTTTCACCTATATCAATATTCTCTATTTGGAGAGACATAATTGTCATACTTAAGCTTGATTTCCTTTAGTCACTTGAAAATATTATAACTGATATTTACCCTCAGGTATCTAGCATTTTTGTCTCTTAAAGTCAGTGGCTAATGGCTGCCTGTATTCTGTTTGCATTAAATATATATGTATTCTACTTTCCTATTTCTTGGAAGTCACTAAGCATCCTAACTGGAGTTCAGATCTTTCTTTACCCCACGTGCCACCTCAGGTTTTGTTGCTTGTTACTGCTCTTTTTGAAGTAACTTTCCTGGACTAAGTCTGTAAAATCTATACTCTTTAGCATATGCAGCCACTGACATCATTTCTCTGTTATCATAGTGGTCAGCAAATTATTGCTTTCCTAGATAGCTTAATCCTGTAAGTCTCCCAGCTTTAGCCAAGGAAATCTATATGTATTTTAAGCTACACCTCCATGGAGGCTGAGGTTTAGAACTGTTGCTCAACCTTCACTTCCTGTTTGTCCAGAGGCTCATGATCAACTGCAAGGGAGAGACTCAGGCTTTATGGAAGCTTCCCTGGACAGGAAGCAACTCAGCATCTGGTGTGTGGCCATACAGATTGCTAATAACATTGTCAGAGGTTCTCACATCGCTGTATAGAGTCCTCCTTTCCGTTTATCATTTTAAATTTTGAAAACTACCTCTTGCTACCTTCACAAGGAACACTGCATAGGATGTTTGTGACATTAAGCAGTTGCCTCTGGTTGTCAACACACACCCTTGAACAGGGCTGGTGGCACAGCTGGGTAAAAACATGAATGATGATCGCTATGACTAGATCTTTTCAGAGGAGTTTTTTCAGATCACATCATGGGATCACTCTGGCAAAGGACCTTCTAGGGAACCTTAACTTCTTCTGCCCTCTCCACTGGCTACAAGGCTACTGGTTCTCACTGATACTGAGGTTGCTGGATTTTGTAGTTTTCAAGGCTACTACAGAACTAGGGTGAGGGAGAGGAAGGTAGAACAAGGTAAAAGATCTAAGAGATCATTGGTCTTACTGAGATTTGCCCAGTTTTTCTTAAATATATATTTGTGATATTCTTGTAAGCTTTCAACTAATTTCCAGAGGTCTGAAAATGTTAATTTTCCAATTTTTCCAGTATATGAATTGCCTTTTGAAGGAGTAAAGTTTTGGAAATAGCTCCTCAACCTTTGGAAGAGTGCTTCTCAAACCTGTGGATCTCATATATTTCTTTCCTTTTGTTTTTTGGTTTTGCTTTGTTTTGAGATGGGGATTCACGATACAGCCCATGCTGGCCTCAAACTCATGGTGGGCATCCTGGCTCAGATTCCTGAGTGCTGGGAACACAGGTCTGTGTCACCCAGCCCAGATAAAAGCTCTCTCTTTGTTCACAGCTTTTTAAGTGTTACTTAATAAATGTGTCTTACTCTCTCACATGTTCCCACCAGTGTTATGTTTTTTGAAGATGAGGAGATAGCACTTGGGATTGAACCCAGGATCTTGCATATGCTAAGCAAGTTCTCTACCATAGACCTGCCTCCACGGCCTTGCCTCCTTTTGAAACAGTGATATTGGTAATTTTTGAAGTATCTGGGACAGTTATCTTAAGATAAGTTCATGTTATGGACAAAATTATTTTTGATTCAATTTTTTCCCCTTCAGGAAATTCTTAAGTTAAACTGTAACTTGACCAGAAGATGGTAAGATGAAGAAACTAAAAGCAATAATAAATTTAATTAGTCAATATAAAGTGGTCAGGGCAATATCTTGCTATTTATACACTTACTATGAATTAGTCTATATGAACTTTACATGTCCATTTACTATTTGCCATACGGTTTAGATCACATAAATCAAGCACTACAATCCAGCAACATTTCTGTTGTAACTACATAGAAAGTCTATTTACATTATGTTTAGATCATCCCAGTAACAAATCACATAATGATGCATGTAGGCTCAGATTTCTTCAGAAATGAAATTCATAAAAATTAAATGTACAGTCAGAGGATGCTATCTAACCCTTAATGTATTTTCTTGCATGATTTATAGAGCAGATCTGCAACTCAATTTTTAACGATTTTACAGGTATTACAAAGGTAAAATAAGTGGTTGCAATGAAATTATTGAAGTCTATTAGCACCTTGCTGTAAAAAAGAAATGTTTTCCCTAATGTAATTAGCAACTTCTGATTAGGAAATTAGCAAAGTGAAAACTTCAGTTTCCCACCAGTGTTATGTTACATATTTTAATCACTTTCTGATCATTCACATTTGTGGTATTTAATATAAGCATAATTACTTTATGATAAGACTCATATGGAATAAGAACTGGACCCACTTCCTTTCAATGAAAGATAATAGCTATGAACAGGAGGGTTTTTATTTAAAACTTATGAACTATTTGTCTCTGGAATTTGCTGTTTAATATTTTCAGATCACAGTTGACTATGGGTAATGAGAACTACAGTTCTCAATGAAAATGAAAGGAGTGACTGTCATCAGGAGCCTAAAAGTCTCTGTGTGCTAGAGGACAAGATAGAGTGCTTTTTAGTCCTCACCTCCCCACCTTCTTGGCACAGGCTGGTGTGGTGAACTCCTGTCTGATTCTCTGGCTCTTTCGTTAATGTCTGGCCTTGGAGCCTGGCCCTCTTCAGTTGCCTTGCGGTGCTTCTCTTTCCCAGCTGGTATTTAAGCCTTGATGATTGTTGGGGCTTTGCATTGAGTGCACCCCACTCATCTTCCTTGAGATTCCTAAAGCCTTGCAGTAGTTTGGTTCTGAAATGGTCCTCAAAGGCCCATGAACTGAAGATGTGATGCAGGACTGCAGTGCTTTGGGGGGGGGGTGGTAGAATCCTTAGGAGGTGGGATCTAGTAGAAGGAAGTTATGTTATTAGGGGTGTGCCCTTGGTCAGAATATTGGGACCTCTGGCAACTGAAGCCTCTGAAACCATGAGTCAGAATAAACTCCTTGTCTCTATAAGTTGATATATCTCAGGCATTTTGTCACATCAATGGAAAGCAAAGGCAGACATCTCATTTCCTAACACTGTCTTTTCTATCTCCTTGACCCCAGTCCATTTTCTTCATTAGTTGGATTGCATAACTAAGGATGTAAATGTCTATGATGAAGCCAATATTGTCTTGACTCAAATCCCAGCTCAGCCATGTGCTGGCTGTGGGAATGTGAGACTTTCCCTAATCCTTCCATAACTGGCAATTTTTAACAATTTTACAGGTATTACAAAGGTAAAATAAGTGGTTGCAATGGAATAAATAAAATAACAATAACTGAGATAGTAGCAAGGGGAAGAAGATCACCAGTCTCACGGCACTGTCAAAGAATCACAGCTTGCTGAGGCCTCTGGCTGGTTGTACCAGCACACAGCAGCGCTGTCTCCATGTGTGGCCACTGAAGCAGTCCTCAGAGCAGCTGCTCCAGCAGGCAAAGGCTGGTCTGTTGTATCCCAGATCTGTTTTGAATCTGGACATGCATTCATTTCTCCTCTTACCTGTAGAAGGCATCAGCCTTTGCCCCGATCCACTGATATGACCCAGACCCTGCCCGGATGTCTGGCTCATGAGCATCTGTAACAGTTTTTCTCTCCTTTTATTACTATATGCTTTCAGTACATAATGATTCTAATGACTACATTTATTGTGGGGAGTAATATATGTAAATAACACATCTCAATTCATTTTCATTCCCCACCCCTCCCATCTTTCCCTACTCCTTTCCAATTCTTGGCCCCCTTCCCATTTACAAAACTCTATATTTCCTCCCTCTAGTGTTTCCCACCCCCTTTCCATTCCTCCCTCCCGCCTCTCTCCATCTCTTGATCCCCACTTCCTATTATCGATCTCCCTATTATTGATCTTAAGTTTGTGTTTCAGGTTTATTTCCTTTAATATTATGGCCTCAAGGTGTGACATGCATGAATCTGCTCTAAGATGCTGATGGTGCTGGGTGAAAGGAAAGGTCAATTTGAGAGACGCTCTGGAAGCACATGGCTCTGGGTTTGGGGCTGACTGTGTGGTATGAAAAAAAAGGAGGAGGAGGATCCAGGAGTGCTAGTTTTAGGGCTCAGGAATGTGCACGGGTTGCATTCAGGCTGACTCACTGTCACAGTCCAATGTGTACAGCTTTGATAGCTGGGCTGGAACCATCTGAAGGCATCTGCATCCATCTGTTTGGTAACAGGGCTGGGGTGGCTCCAGGCTTGAGTTCGAGGTTGGAAGTTTAGAGTGACCTCTACATATCCCTGGACTTCCACCCAGCACAGCTGCCCCAGGCTTCTTATGTGACATCTAGGGCCTCGGTATAAATGTTACAGCCCACAAAGCACGCATAGCACTGTCTCTTATCACCTGGGCTTGATGTTCTTGTAGCACCTCCTTGGGTGGCTTCTTAGCGGAAGCCCTCACACACAGGCCTGCCAACAGTGAGCAGGGAGACCAAAGAGAACCCCTATGCCATGCAGGAGCATAGACTAATGCTGTGGTTGTGCTCAGAGAGATGAGATGGAGTAACCACAAGTAACTGTAATTATTCCCTCTTTTCTTGGCTTCCAAGACCTTTTGCACTTTAATTTTTTTTGAAAGTAAGTTTCTTGCTAATGTGGGTTATGGAAATTGATACTTAGACTTTTTTAGAAATTAAAACTCATAGGATGCTTCAAGTTCCTTTTTGTATCTGGTTTGAACATCTAAAATATCTTTATTTTTAGAGCTCTCATTATGTCTACACTCAACATATCCAACTCCTTTTTCCTTTAAATTCTCACTAGTCTCAAAGTGCTACTACAACTTCACTGACTTTATAATAATTTAATGTTCTGTTTATAAAACAGAATAAGGACAGGAGATGGAGGAAAGGGAATAAAAAACTGAAATGTGTTATGTACATGTACCATATATATGAAATGTGTTATGAACATGACCATTATATCCATGTGTTAATAAACTAATTAAAAATAAAAATAAGCAGCAACAAGGGCCAGCCAGATAGCTCAGTGGATTAAAGTGCCCGCAAGCAGACACAGGGGCCAGGGTTTGATCCCCAGGCCTGCTGTGCTGGTCCCAGCCACAGGGCAGGCTGAGAATGCAATTAAGCCTGGGTGTGGTGGCGTGCACTTGTATTCAGGGCTCTTGGGAGGCTGTAAACAGGTAGATCACTACAAGTCTGATCTAGTAGTGAGACCCTGAACACCCTATAGACTCTTCTCTAGATTACAAAAATTAAAAAAAAAATACAATAAGGCATATTAAAGCTTGTGAAGCCAATAGGAAGATATCTATCATCAGAATTTCCCCCAAAAGATAAACACTAAATTTCTCCTCAAAACCTTGGAGATCAAAGGAAATGGCTTGATATGTGCAGTACCACATTAAAAAAGCAAAACAAACAAGCAAACCAAAAAAGATAGAAAAAGCAAACATCTCTTGACTAAAACTTCTATATTCAGCAAAAGTGTCCTTCAAAAATAAGGAAGAAATTCAGACTTTCCCAAATATAAGTACTGAGAGCTTTATTTCCCTCCTACTAGCCCTTCCCTTTGTATAGAGCATCCTTCAGGTTGAAATGAAAGGACTTTGGCAGGAACTGAAACCTATATGAGGATGTAACTCTGACACAGATAAATGAATGGATATTTATGAAAGTTGAGACTAGGTTTGTTTTCAACATGATGTAAGAGCCTCATGTACCAAAACAATAAAACCCAATATTACTGTCTTTTTGAGGGAGTGTTACATACATTGATGAAATTCAGCCAACAAAGGGAGGTGGGGTTTGGCCGGGGCCATGTGGCACACCACCTGGATGTTGCTAAGCTTAGCTGGCACAAATTCACACCAGAGTAGTGTAATTTTAGGATTTTTCAATGTGATGTCCATGGGATCTGCAGAGAAAATACCGAGAGCATGGAGAAGAAATTCGCTTTCTCCAAAAAGAATGACTCAAAAAACAACAACAAAAAACACGACAGCAGTGTGGGAAATGGGAGACAATCAAGAGGTGAGTGAGAAAGAAACTACCAACTGACAGAGGAGAGCTGTCCTTTAGGTCACTGCCCTCCAATTCAGAAGGCAGACTAGGAGAAGTGAAAGGAAAATATGATCCAGTCATCTCCAAAGATGACAAAAGGAAGAAAAGGAAGGTATGAAAAAAGGTCCTCCCTGCCAACTGCAGCCCTAATAGAAGAGAGTGGGCTGTGCTAATGTCAGAACAGATTTTACATCAAAACAAGGTTACCTGAGATAGAGAGACATGATGTGGGTTGTTAATAAAACATTGATTCCAGAAAAAAAAAATCATTGAAACTGTCAAGCATAGGAAAGAGTTTATAGTGATGCTATTCTGAGAGTAGTCATCACTTGTTTTTGTTTGGACGATTCTTCTTTGGAGATTTCATCTATGTTCTGCTACAGAGACAGGCTCGGTATCTGTACTCACCTTAACCTGGGGGGACATAGTCCTTCTACCATAGAAGTTTTTTGTCAGTATCAGAAATGAAACCCAAGTCGAGAAGACCCTTGGAGAACCTCTGCTTATCCTTTGAAAGTGCAAGGAACTCCATGTATGCTAAAATCCCTGCCTACCTGAGTAAAGATTCATGGTTACTTTTCCTATTCCTTCATTATTAACCTCAAATAATCAGTTTCAAGATCAAGGAAATGACAAAGTCTATGTAATACAAACTGTTCAGGATCTTTTAGACCTAAAATCCAAGCCTCAGTGGAAGCAGTGGTCATATTGCAAAGTCCTATAGAGTAGTAACAGACTGAGTTCTGGAACGGGATTCACCAGGAGGTCCCCTGTCCTACCCCTATTGGACCAGAGGATGTGCGTGGCAGGAAAGCCACCCACCCAATGGATCCCTCTGCTTGAATCCACACAGAACTACTGTTTGTGGAACACAGTCAGGATTCACTATGGGTATTATACACTATTGAGAGTGATTTCTGAGTGATATATCTTTTCAAAGGTATCCCTTTATATACACAATGACAGTGCATGGGAAACTGCAAGACAGAAGAAGACAAGCAATCCCTTGTGGTCCTTCAGTTTGAATACACTGTCACATTTTGGTTTCCTTTCTGTTGTTTCCAACACAAAGATCCTACTGTGTGTGTTTATGGTTAAGGTGCTGTGCTGGAAGGTGGGACAGGGAAAGGGAAGGGAATAGGGAGGGACATGGTCTCTTGTAAAGGATGACCTTGGACTGACCCCATTGACCCTCTAGAATTGGATTGCACTGCTAGTTGTCCTGCTCTAAGTCAGGGACAGGGTTTTCCTACCAACTGGGTAGGCCAGCTCTCAGGCTGTCCCTCAGGAGAGGAAGGCTGTGCAAAGCGCCAGGACTCCTCATTGTCAACGGTGTTCCATGGTGCTCCCCTCCCCTGGGGCAGGGGTGGACCTGCCTGAGAAGGAGAATCCAGACATGGCACCCAGAGCACACAATCGTACCCACAACTGCTATCCTCTCTCCCTCCTCTGAGAGTCCTTGCAGGGGACCTTGGAGCTGCCTGATACATTTTCCAGGCTTAGTTCTGAGCCTGGTGAGGTCCGTCTTGTCTCAGCATCCACAGGGCTCCGATCAGCCAGAGATGTCAGCATTCCCAGGCACGCAAAGGGCAGCCTTCTCTGGTTGGGGGAGGGCTATGAGCCAGGCATTTGGAATTTGTCCCTGAAAGTGTGCTGTACCCTGAATGCATCATGTGATCCTTGGGGACTCCTTGGGCACAAAAGATCCACCCTCCCTCTGTTTTTGCTCATCGGGGGCATGAGAGGTGGGGACCAGCACCTATTTTCTTTCTCTCTTATTTCTGGAATAGCTGAGGTAGTTCTTGACAAAATTCTTCTGTTACTTGCAATAAAACTGATGCTCCTGAAAGATGATCATTGTATTGTCTTTCATCTTCCCTTTACTGTGTGAGCAACATGTGGTGGGAACTTAGTCTCAAGAATTGGGCCAGGGGAGTGACTTCTGTCGGGGACCTGTCAAGGCTACTCCAGCAACAAAAGACCAGAAATGCTTCTGAAGGAACAGGCTCTAAGCTGCCTGTAGGAAAGAAATGCAGCCAGTCTTCTTTCTCCCAAGAAATCCCCATCTGGGGGATGTGAGTCCAGACTGTGTTGGGTGGTAGGAAGGAGCGTGAGTGTGGTTCCCCAAGTAGCTTTGGGGTAGCTTGACAACGTTGCTGAGTTCGTTCGAGGAGTGCAGTCTTTCTATAGTGACGTTTTCTCCTTTAAGGCAATGTCAAAAGGACAACTCCTTGGAGAGGTCTGACATGGACCTGAGCCCCTCGCAGATGTGAGCTTTCAGGAGATGCAGAGCCAGGAGCCAGGCCTGAGGGTCTGCAGGAGGATGATTGACAAGAGACACAGCTGGGCACCTTCATGATCAGACAAGGCCAGTCGCTCCACACTCACTGTGCACAAAAGTGCCACAGGTTTCCCATCCTGCTCCATGGAGATGCCCAACTCACAGGCACTAAAGCTCCAGATCAATGTGAAAATCCCCAGAACCATACCCTTATCCTTGAAGAATGTAACCCAACAATAGCTCCTCCCATGGGGGATGGAAACAAGTTCAACTTTACCTCACTGTAGCAAAATGCTTCAGATAATCTACCCAGAAAGAGGTTGATCTTACTTCATGGTTTAAGGTTTCACCCTTTGGGCAGATGACTTCACTGTTTAGGCCTATGTCAAAGCTCCCTGTCATGGTGGGGAGCTCACCATGGGAGGACTCTGTCACCCGCATCCCCACCACAATACCACATCCCCTGAAGCTGCTATGCACAGTGAAGGAGATGGAAGCTGTCCTGAGAAGGCAGTAGCCATCCCCCCACACCTCCGGACCTCCCCTCAACACTCCCTGCTGGCCTCATGGGCACAGCCTCAAACAAGAATCTTAAGACCTAAAAGCATGTTCAGTCATTTGTTGTTTTTCTACTGAACCCAAAGTTCTCATTTGATTTCTAACCTCATAACCTTTCAACCCCAACTGTTCTATGGAAGAATTCTGTTTCCTAAGGAGAAAATTAAATTAGTAATAAATAGAACTGTAAATCATGTACATTATATTTAATATTTCTGCAGCTATTCAGAGTTTATTTTGCACTGGAATACTTGAAAGCCATAAATCACTGATTTTTCTGAGAAAATAATTAAGAAACTTCACAATTTATCAAACATTAAACTTGGCCAAGACACAAACACATTATAAATAGGAGAGTTTAAAATAAGTGTCTGACAAATTTAGCAATGGAAATTTCATGTCTCCAATTAAGTATTATAATTGACTGAAAGGCATCATTCCAAACAATTACTTTCAAAACTTTGCAAAAGCTAGGCACTAATTTTAACCTAATCATCTCTATCTATATTTGAATGAATCAAGAGTTAAGATCAGAGTTCTTTAGGAAGAGCTGTTTTTCTATTCAATTCCCTTGCCAAAATTTGAGATTTTTTTTCTTACCATTTCAGAGCCTCTGCCTTCTAAAGTTAACCAACTTGGGAATGTATTCATTATTTTCTTGTGTTAATTCTTGTTTGCTTGGAGGAATACAATCATAATTCACTGTGCTCTCCCTTGCACCATAGGGGATAGAAGTCTAATAACTACATCTGCCACAGCCCTTCCCTCTAGGGTCCTGGAAACAGCTTCTATGATGCTAATTCTATGATGATAATGAGAAATATTCATGCAAAGCCCAAAAAAGCAAAATTATATTTATTTGCCAAATGTGAACTTCAATATCCTCCCAGTTCTCCTGTTACCTAGCTGTAGCCCTGTAGATGAGCTGGGAGGTTTCCAGTGATTCCTTCAGGACCTTAACTCTTGGCATCAGTTTCTCTGTGGCTCTCAGTAGCAGTGTATGTGAAAGATAGTGTCCAACCCCCTACTTTTGCACCTCTAATCATTCTTATGGTTTTGTTGAGTGTGCAATCCCTCAAATTAAAGCATTTCTGATTGAAACTCAGACAGTGATTTTCTGAGATTTTTGTACCCTGAATTACATGGCATTTAAAGCCTGGAAGTGGGCAACTTGACCACTGATTTTGCTGATTGTAGTTGAAGAACTCACAAAATTGAAAATGACAAGTACAGGTCTTTACATTTTCAGAGTAAGGCTTTCTTAGAGAATTACAGAGTTTCTAAGACTTTCCTAAAATAATTTCTTAGCTCTCATAGATACAGGATCAGTGTATTCAAAAATCAAACCTAGATTTTGTTCCTTCAGGCTATAACATCACAAAATACAGCTTATGTGAAAACTAGGTCATTTAAATACCACAGTTTCAGTGCTTAGGATGCTATTTTCAAATTGACCATGAATTCCCATATCCTACTGAGCCCCAAAGCAATGAAAGTATCCCCTTTCTTGTCAGAGCCAAATTTCCCCTTGCCATAAAGATCCTGTGTCTTCCTCCTGAGAACATAGCTGCTATGGGTCACGGTGAGAAGTTCAGAAGTTTAACTAAGCCACTCAGCAGAGGGCCAGGATGCTCACTTTGTCAAAAATCTCCTCATCCTGTGCCAGAAGATGTCACTGAGATGATGTGAGTGCTACCTACACCAGCCCTAAGGGGTGGTAGCCTGCTTACAATATAAGGGAGGGAAAGAGGCTCGCTCTTCCCCCATTTTTACTCTTCCTGCTCTTGCAGTCTTCTGCTACCTTGAACGGTTGCCCCTGTACCACGCCAGCATGTGTTGGAGCCAGCTGATGATGGACTGCAACCCCACAAACTGTGAGATAAATAAACCTCCCTTCCTTGATTTTGGGTATCTGGTATTTTGTCTCAGCAATGAAAGAAATATCATTGACACTGTAGCTTTGCAAGGGAAATCAGAATCCCCATGAAACTCTTCCCCCATCAGTTAAGACACCAGAACTTCAATAAAATGCAAGGGAAACAATCCAAAATCTTAGCTGCGGATGCTGAGCCTAGGTTTAATCTTCTGTTATTCTCATGCACCCTTGAGCTCCTTTTTCTGTTTGCACTTCTCTGGAGGCTGATCTAGTTGGACCATGTTCGGCCAGGCTTTCCCCTCAGGACTTCGCTGTGGCTGAAGCCCCAAGCAAGTTCACCTCTGCAAGACTGCCTCAGGTGCAAGCCCAGAATTGCAAAGTAGTTACCCCCTAGCCAAAAGGTGAGTGAATACAGTACAATTATTCTCCTCTGTCCCATGTCTTATACGGCACATGCTATAGGGTTCCTCAGCGTCCGAGCTTTCATCAGGGACAGGAATTCCAGTAATTCCCTTTGGCAGGTGCCATGAATGTGCCCAAAGGACTTTTCATTTTTTGTTTTGTTTTGTTTAGTTTTGGCTTGATTTGGTTTGTTTGTTTGTTTGTTGTGAGACACTATATAGTTAAGGCTGACCTTGAATTACATAGCCCAGGCTGGCTTCATACTCTTCATGATCCTCCAACCTCAGCCTTTGATTGCTGAGATTACATGGATGTGCCACCATGCCTAGTGGCCTCCCAACTTTAAGCTATGGATGGCAACCACCATCTTCCCCTTTCACCTCCAGCTGTCTCCACTGGGGCCTGCTCTGCCTGCCCAAACATCAGACCAGGTCTCTCCACCTAGCTCACATGTACTACTTGGGAGCTACAGGCAGGGCATCACTCGACTGTCTCATTATTTAAAGACTACATGTCAGCACCTTGGATAGAACCATTTGCATTGCTAAAGGCAAAACCTAGCCAGCTGTGCATGTGTTTGTACAGGGAAATGGGCCAGCCCTAGCCAAGAGGGAAACAACTGCTCTTCTTTCACGGAGAGGTGCCTTGGTGTCCTCTACACACTGGTAAAGCAATGGGGAGGTAAAAGGAAGAGAATGGAAGGAATCCAGCATGAGAATCCATGACTTGGGGCCTGTTTCCAGGGGGAATCTTACTTAAGGCAGTTACCATATATGGCTCTTAGAAGGGGATCTAAAATTGGGTCATTTGCTGTCAGACTAAGCAAGGACCTCACTGCTAACAGAAAAAGGGGACTGAGCCATGGCATGTTAGAGATCATATTACTAGGACACTTGTCCACAGATGAGTGGGATAGGATACAGACAGGAAACATGGGATTATCTTATGTAGGGTCTTTATTTTTATTAATCTTATTGAGAAACAGATAGCAATGAGACAGTTTCAAAACCAATTAATAAGATGGTTTCAATAATTAACACATTGCATATTGTTATCTTCTTAGTAGTTATTCATAGTACAAGATGCAGACATGATATCCTGTCCAAATACTATTAGGGCAAATCTTTCTTCTCATTGAATTAAGAGAAAGTAGCTGTAGGGTCTTTAACATAATACATGGACATCTGGCAATGTCAAAACTGGGGTAGGGAGTACCACCAGCTTTGAATGCAGAGACATCTCATAACATAGATGACATTGCCCACCCCAGGCCACCTCCAGAGTCACCAGTCTCAGTATCATTATTTAGGAACCAGAATGTCAGGGAACTTTCAAGTCTTAGATTATGCAGGTTTATACTTTTTTAAACATGTTCCTTCTCTTCATTTTGTGTAGCACTGTCTTCTGCCCTTTGTTGTAGATCTTTGCTGTAGTTGTAACCTTCACACGTATTGAAGTTCAGGTGGAGCTCTACAGAGTTTGGAGTTATCCAGCTGCATCTGGCTTAGGTCTGGCTGCTGTGCTCAGCTCCTTCCTGCTGCAGACCTGGGCTAGGACTGGGTCTGGGGGTTCCCGGAAATCGGCAGCAATTCCGGACCTGGGCTAGGACTGGGTCTCTATACTTTTTTAAACATGTAACTTTTATTTAAAATTCAAATAAGCCAAATAAATGCTTTCAATCTATTTGCCAATCAAATAATTACGCCTAATTTTGAAGAGCACTTACAAGTCAGTTCATGTTTAAATACTACCTTGAAATCTTCAAGCAAAAAGCAAATGACACTTGTAAATCAACATATGGCCAAACAATGTGTGTGAGATACCCTCATTCGTAATCAGCATCCTGTAGGAAAACAAGCCACTCTTGTATTTAGAGTAGGTAAGGATTTAACAGGGAATTAGACATTTACAAATATGTAGGAAACTGGAGGAAATGTAAGAAGGGCCATCACCAGATCTTAGATTCTTCTCTAGAGAATCCAAAGGTTGATATTGCCAACCAGGTCAGGAATACCAAAAACCATCAAGGATAGTTATCATTTAAAATCTTCGCCAAGAAGAAAGTGCATGACTTTCCTCTGTTCAGATAACTGCAAGATCGAGGTCAGCTGCAACCCATGGCACTGAACACTACTCCAGTGAAAAAAATAATGGCTTTCACTTCCTGCACATCTTCCAAGTTTTACTTGTGCACTTCTCTGTGGTGGTATCTCAACCAGTATAATAGTACCGCAAAGGTAATCTGGAAAATGCGAATTTTCTGAAGAATTAGTTCCTATGAAACAAGGAAAATAAATTGATGTGGACAGGCAAGGAGTGATGTTGGAGACAGTAGACAATGTTGCACCTTAAACCAAACATAGCAAGTGTGGTCATCATGGCCACCTTCCAAGATACTGATGGCTATTTGATGACATCACCTCCAGGGAGGATGTGGCAAATGCAGTCTTCTACCAGAATGATCTCCAGCTGAATAAAATGTGACCACTTAAAGTAGTCATAACAATTACTCCAGTTCAAGGAGTTTATATGAAGAAATAAGCATGGAAACCTACAAAAATGTATATACATTGATCCTCTTTGCTTTATTCAAGTTAGAAAGGTATCATGGCTTAAATATCCATTAATATCTACCATGGATTAAACATCTATTAATAAGACTTCTATGAAATAACTTAACATATGAGTATCAAGTATCCACAGACATAAAGGAGCACTTACATTTGTAGATACCTGACTTTTCTGTCCTTAGGATAAAACTCCAAATCTTTACCTACAGAGATCTGGGTTCAGTGGATACTCCTGCTTCTGCAACACGATCTCATGATTCTCCTCCTCAGGCCATCCTGCCTTGGCTACACTAGATATCTTCTCATTGATTTCTTCCTTCCCCAGGACCCTTACTCATGCCTTTCCTCTGCTTGGAATATTCATCAGGGTGTGCATTATCCCATTTCAGCATATAAGTAAAAGCACATATGAGTAAATGCATAAAGAAATGTTTTAAAAAGAAAGTAGAACTAGAAATACAGTTTAGTGTTGAGTGGTTTCCTAATATGCCTATGTTCCTCATATATATATATTCTTCTAGGGTAAGCTTATGCTAGGCAGTTACTAGAAGTTCCCATCAGAATAAGGACATATATATTTCTGTATTATGGTTATATTACATTTGTACTAGAATTGGATATGTATGTACTTCAGTATTATGATTATGTTTACAGAAGCTTATTATATTATTTCTGGACTTTGACTGCTAAGCTAAAGATCTAGAGGAAGTGATACATGCAGCTTCATAATAGATTTCATTATCTAATGGAAACAGATTTTTTTTGCATGAAATGTTTTAAAAAGAATGACTCAAGAAGAAAACTTGACCAATCCTACTATCACTATCTGTATCACTAAGCTAAAAAATTTCTCTTGTATTTCTAGAGGTAGATTTGTGAAGAGTTTTCCCATTGAGATTTTAAAATGCCTCATGTGTTCAGAGTTGGGGCTTTGGGAAGGTGATTAGACCATGGGGCACTAACCTCTTTGTCCAACTATTTCATCAATGAGCTCATAGCTCACAGAAGCTGAGGCCCAGTTCAAGAAAGCAGGTCACTGATTGTGATAGTCCTACTTGCTTCTCCAACACATCTCTTGCTTTTCTTGGCTAACCTTGGAAGGGTGTCTCTTGTCCCTGGCCTCTTCTCTCTGTCTCTCTCTCTGCTCCTATCCACCATGAAGGTAAGCTCTTCATCCCACCATATGCTCCCTGTCATGGTGTTCTCCTTCACTATTGGGCTCAGAAGCAATGAAGCCAAGTCACCATGCACCAAAACTTCTACTACCATGAACCAAAATAAACTCTCATCCTCTAAGTTGTTTTCCTCAGTTACTTTTGTCATAATAATAGCAGCTGACTAACACAAAAGGTACCTTTATTTAGGTATTTTATTTTCCTTAAATATATATTGGCATCTGGGTTAAAATATAGGATGTTAGCACTTCAGAAGCCTTCTTGTGCCTCCTTAATAGGGTACCCCTTTTCCTCCCCACACCAATACATTACCATGAAAGTTAACACAGTGGCTATGGTTTGCTTAGCTTTTTTTCATTTTAATAAGAAAAAAAGATAAAATAGAAATGAAGCAGTTTCAAAATAGGTTACTAGGAGAGTTATAATAATTAATACATTGCATATTTTTGTCTTCATAGTAGTTATTCAAAGGACAAGATGTAGACATGGTATCTTGTCTAAACAATATTAGTGCAAACCTTTCTTCTCAATGAGCTAAGAAAAAGGAGCTGTATATCTATTGTAACTGTCTTATGTATACACATATATATTTTTTCACAACAAAACAGTATTTTATTTATACTTTTGTAAATGTAAAGCAAGGTTTCTTAGTGATTAATAGCTGACCTGAACCAGACTTTTTAATAAATGTAAATCCTACATAGGAATACTAACACAATTTACTGTAAACAACAAATACATACTAAACAGAAGACATAAGGCTAAATAAGAAACAAGTACCATACCTCCACTAGACAATGGCTCCATGGAGAAGATAAAATGGGTCTTCCTGCACCAGTCTGATACAATTTCTCTAACTTCAACATTTTGGTACAGTAAATGAGTAGACTCAGGGACAGTTCTGGGAGACAAGGAAACACACTACTATTGGGACATTATCTGATTTCCAGAAGGAAGGATCCACTATGCATTTTCTGCCCCTCAGCTCTCCCTTGCCCATCTCCAACTCTAAAAAACAGTTCAAAGCAAACAGTTTAGTTCAAAAGTGAGTGTTCCTTAGGGATTCCAGCATCCAGATCAGATGGAAAGAATTGCAAGCTCAAGACAAATTAATACTAAAAAAGATGGGCCGTGCTTATCCAGGGAATTGTCCTCTGACTAAAGAGGTAGGTATCTTGGGTTGGTCACTCTGGGGCCATCGCTTATGGAAAAGCAACCATCACCTAGTGTAACCTCAACTTGGCTGGATTAAGTTGTTCAGTTATTTTGTCATACACAAGTCATGGTTGCTGAGAGGTTGCTTTGTGGATACAACTGGTATTAACTTTTGAATACAATGTGCTACCCTCTATAATGTGGGTATATCATACCCAATCATTTGAAGGACTTCTGTAATCATATAAATGAATTCATGAGAATTTCTCTCCATCTACCACTGTGCCTCTCTCCAAATCATGCTTCATACCTGTTTCACTGGAGAATGCTGACAGGTGAATGTATCACTATGACTAGAACTAGAACTTTATGGATACACAAATGCTACTAAAATGATGTAATCCTGACAAACAAGACCCACACAGCTCAACTCAATCAACCCCAGAACCATGAAGAAAATCAGAACCGTGCAAACCTTAACAAGTTGGGCAGATTTGTTATCATGATAAACAACTGAAAAACTCAACTACACTGGATGTTTCACTCAGAACCAAAAGAATCCTCACAATGTATTATTTTCCCAGGTGGCAATTTGAAAGCTGTCTCTGGGTTCCTCTAGTAACACCACTTGATGTGGGAGTGTTTCCTTTTTTGTCCAGACTAATCTACTGCTTTTTATATAATTTTCTTTTAGTTTGAAGAGTAAAAACAAAAGCAACAAAAACAAAAAAAGACAGAAACAGGGTCACAAATAACAATACATAAGTTACAGAATTTCAAGACAAGAACAGCTGATTAACAATGATTGATATAGTACCTATTTTTATTATCAAATCTGTCTTTCAGATTAAAGGATATAGTTATGTAAGATGGGACATATAACTGAATATTACCACATGCTTTCAAGAAAACTTAAATTTTTTTGTCTCTCATTTTCATTACTTTTTTAAAAATGACAAAGATAGTACAGTAATAATTAGTGACATTAGAAATTGTGCACATTTGGAAGACCAAGATGACAAGTATTTCAAGAATGGTTTTAGTATTACATATTGTTGTTCTCAATGTAGTTGCTTAGCTTACAGAAATCAGCATAAAAAGTTACTCAAGGTGTGAAGTCTACCCATTAACTTCTATTTTTAAAAAATTGATGGAAATTCTTAGGACAATTTCCTTAGCCTATATATATATATGGGTTTTGCCCCTATCTTATTTCTTAACTTTTCTCCTTTTTCTCTCTTCATTCTTTAATCCTTAAGTTTTTACTTTCCATTTAACTGTGTCTATTATATCTTTCAGTTTTTATTTCTCCTTTTGAGTTCTTACACTAGGGAGACAAAAAGATATTTACACATGTATGTCTGCTTTATTTCACTTCTGAGTATAATCTCAAATCGCATCCACTTAGCTACAAAGGCTTCGTTTGTTTTTCTTTATAACTGAGTAATATACCATTGCATAAAAACACCACATCTTTTGCATCCATTCCTCAGGTATTGGGCACTTTGGTTGTTTACGGGATTTGGCTATCACAGATTTGCTCCTATAAAAATGGTCACACATATATCACTATGATACGATGTTTTCAGATCTTTTGGGAAACTTCCCAGAAAATGAATAGCTGCATTGAGTGGAATTTCCAGTCCTATATTTTTTAGGAGTCTCCACAATGATTCCCATAATGGTTGCACCAGGCTACATTCCCACCAGCAGTGGAAAAGGGTTCCTTTTTCCCTGCACCCTCTCCAGCCTTTGTTGTTGGTTGTTTTCTTTATGATAGCCATTCTTTCTGGGTCAGATGATATCTCAAAGTTGTTTTAATTTGCATTTCTCAAATGACCAGTGACATGAAGCATTTTTTCAGGTAGTTATTTGCCTCTTGTATTTCTTCTTCTGGAAAGTGTGTATTCATCTCTGCCTATTTTTGGATTGCATATTTAAATTTTGTGGTCCTAATGCTTTTTATTTCTTTATAAATTCTAGAGAGAAGACCTTTGTTTCCATGCTTATTAGTTAATGTATTTTTTCCAAATTTGTGGGTTGCCTTTTCACTCTGTTGGTGATTTTTTTGGACGTGCAGAAAATTCTCAGTAAGAGGATGTCCCAGTTGTTAATTCTTTCAAGTATTTCCTGTGAAGTATGATTTTTGTTCATGAACTGTTTGCCTACCCCTATATCTTCAAGATTTTCTTCTACTTTCTCTTCCAGGCTATTAAGTGTTTCTGTTTTAATGTTTAGATCTTTAATCCATTTTGACCTTAGTTTAGTGCATGGTGGTAGACCCATGTCTAATTTTAGTTTTCAGCAGGTAGAGAGCCAGTTTTTCAACCATCATTTGATAAAGATGCAGATGGTTGGGCCGGGGAGATGGCTCAGTGGAATAAGCGCTTCCCTGGCAAGCACAAGGGCCTGAGTTAAATCCCCAGTTCCGCAAAAAAAAAAAAAAACGCAGATGGTGCCTTTCTTCCATTGAATATATTTGGCCCCTTTGTCAAAGATAAGGTGGCTGAGTGTGTTCGTAGTTGTATCTGCATCTTCTAATCTATTCCATTGACCTGCAGGTCTATTTGTTGCCAATAGCATGCTGATTTTATCACAGTAGCTTTGTAGTATAATTGCAAGTCAGGAATTGTAATGCCTCCTGCCTTGCCTTTGTTGCCCAGGATTGCTTTTGCTATTCTAGTTCTTTTCTGGTTACAAATAAATTTTAGGAATGATTTCTCTATGTCTGTGAGGTATGTCGGTGGTATTTTGATAGGCATTGCACTAAATCTGTATAACAATTTTGGGAGAATGGCCATTTTCACACTGTTGGTTCTTCCTATCCAGGAGGAAGGAATATCTTTCCATTTTCTGAAATCCTCTACAATCTCTTTTTTCACAGTACTGTAATTTTCCTTGAAAAGATCTTTGACTTCTTTAGTTAGATTAATTCCTATTTAAATTTTTGTAGTGCTATTATGAAGAGTATTGTGTCTCTAATTTCTCTCACAGTGTGTTAGTTATCTGTGTAGAGGAATGCTATTGACTTTTTGGTGTTGACTTTGTAACCTGATATGCTACTGAATTTGTGTATTAATACTAGTAGCTTCTTGGTAGAGTGTTTTGGGTTTTCCAAGTAGAGTATCATGTCATCTGCAAATAATGATAGTTTACCTTTTTCTTTACTTATTCTTATTCTTTTTATTTCTCTCTCTTGTTTAATGACTCTAGCTAAGGATTCAAGAACTATACTGAATAGAATGGTGACAGAGAACATCCTTGTTTGGTACCTGATTTGAAAGTAAAAGATTTCCGTTTTTCTCCATTTCGAATTGTGCTGGCGGGGGCCTGCCCCTTAACTCAAGTGTTTAAGTGTCTGCTGAAACAAAGCAGTCAGGCTCAGGATGCTGTGGTTCAATCCCATCATCATCAAGCCAAACCAACCCTGCCCTGAAGGCATCCTGAGTGCCCCACCCCCAAAAAAAGAAAGAAAAAAGAAACCCTTCTGCCATGGGGCTAGAGAGATAGCTCAGTAGAAAAAGCGCTTGCCTGGCAAACACAAGGGCCTGAGTTCAATCCCTGGTTCCTAAAAAAAAAAAAAAGAAAGAAAGAAAGAAAAAGAAAAAGAAAGAAAAAAAAATTGTGCTGGCTGTTGGGTTGTCATAGATGGTTTTTATCAGATAGAGGTAGAGGCCCATCTATTCCAATTTTCTGTAGGGCTTTGATCTTGAATGAGTGTTGGACTTTGTCAATAGCCTTTTCTGCATTGATTGAGATCATCATGTGGTTTTTGGATTTGGCTCTATTTTTTTGTTTGTTTGTTTTTGGCAGAATTGAGGATTGAACTCAGACCCTTGCGCTTGCCAGGGAAACACTAATTCTACTGAGCCATCTCCTCAGCTCCTGGATTTGGCTCTATCGATATAGTGTATTGCATTTATAGATTTGTGTATATTGAACCATCCTTGCATCCCTAATATGAATCCTGCCTGGCCAGGCTGTATAATATTCTCTATGACTTGTTGTATTCTATTTGCTAGGATTTCATTGAGGATTTTTTTCATCTATGTTCATGAGGGAGATTGGCCTGTAGTTCTCTTTATTAGCTGAATCTTTCTCCAGTTTTAGTATCAGCATAATACTTGCTTCCAGGAATGATTTTGGGACTACTGCTTCCCTTTCAATTTCATTGAAGGGTTTGTGTAGTGTTGGAATTAAATCTTCTGTAAATTTCTTGTAGAATTTGCCTGTGAATCCATCACGACCTGGGGGGGTTTGTTGTTATGTTTTTTATTACATTTTGTATTTCATTGGCTATTATTGGGTTATTGAGAGTTCTTCTATCTTCTTGATTCAGTTTTGTTAATTTGTACCGGTCTAGGAATCTGTCCATTTCTTTTTTTTTTTTTTTAATGTATCAGGTATTTAATTAGGTTCTTAGTAAGAAATTTAGAACACTAATTTATGAGGGTAAATTCCATTTGTCAGAGCAAAAACGGATCGCAGGTAGCCCCAGAGCTGAGGAACACCTTTGATTTTTGCCAAAATCTGTGAGTCCACCGCTTTCTGATCCACCTTGCGCTGCTCTGAAATCTGGTATCTCTCTTTCTCGGTGTCGAAGATCTCGCCCTCCTGGTGTCTG
Source organism: Octodon degus (assembly GCF_000260255.1). NCBI lineage: Eukaryota > Metazoa > Chordata > Mammalia > Rodentia > Octodontidae > Octodon > Octodon degus. The sequence continues at coordinate 8,217,050 of NW_004524680.1, read as the reverse complement.
GGCTTCAGCAGCTTCTTCTTCTTAAAGTAAGCATCAGTGAGGTGTTTGGGGATTTTCACTTTGCTGATGTCAATTTTTGTAGAGGTGACAATGACAAATTTCTGGTGTGTTCTTCGTAGAGGAACACGATTAAGGCTCAGAGGCCCAGTCACAAGTAGCAAGCCACTCTCCAACTGCTTCAGGAAGACCACTCTCTTGCCTCTGTGACGCCCGGTGAGGATGATCAAGATGGTGCCAGGAGTGATGCTAGCTCGAAGTTTACACACATGCTGACTGAAGGGTTTCTTGCCGTGGCTCAAGAGCTTCCGGGGCACATCTTCAGTAGGGTAGTACCTAGGCATTTTTCGAAGCTTAACCACCCGGCTACCTCCATTCTTGTCCCCACCGACCAGTTTTGTGATGGTAGCAAGAACTTTCTCCTTCTTTTTCTTCTCAACCTTTGATTTAGCAGCTGTGTACTTTCTCTTGTACAAAGCCTCTCTGGAATACATGGCAGATTGGGAGTATCTACCAATTCCTCTAACTAGGACAGGATTTCGGCTGCAGTGGGGCTGCCCCTTCTTGGACTTTTTTGCTTTCTTCACCTTACCCTTTTTACTAGTGCCACTGGCAGCAGCCTTCTGGGCTTCAGGTTTCTTCTCTTTAGTGTCTGGCTTCTCAGTTTTTTCACCCGCCATCTTGCAAGATGGGAAAGAGCTGTCCATTTCTTTTGTATCTTTTTTTCTGTGAAAGTAAAGATGTTCAAAATGAATATGAATGATGTTCTGAATTTCCATAGGGTCTGTAGTAATTTCACCCCTTTCATTTTTTATTACTTGAATTTCAGTTTTTTCTTTCCTCTTTTTGATGAGGTTAACTAGGAGCTTATCAATTTTATTTAATCTTTTACAGAGCCAGCTTTGTGATACATTCTTTGTATTATTTTCTTTGTCTCAATTTCATTAATTTCTGCTCTAATCTTTATAATTTCCTCCTGTTTTTGGGTTTTGGGCTTGGATTACTCTTCTTTTTCTAGAAGCTTGAGTTGTAGCATTAGGATATTTATTAGTTTCCCATTCTGTTGTCCTAATGTGTGAGTTCACAGCTAAAAATTTCCCTCTAAAAACTACTTTCATTGCATTCCACAAATCCTATGAGCTGTGCTTGAATTTTTGCTTAATTGTAGATATTAGTTTCTTGTTTAATTTCATCTGTAACCCACTGGTTGCTAAGGAGGGTATTATTTAATTTCCATATGTTCATGGATTTTTTTTCTGTATTGTAGGGTGTTCCGGGTCTCACTATTAGATCTGACTCGTAGTGATCCACCTGTTTACAGCCTCCCAAAAGCTGGGATTACAGGCACGCACCACCACACTCAGTCTTAATTGCTGTCTCAGCACACCCCAGGGTCAGAGGCAGAGCCATCAGGGCAGGCCCCTGGGATCGAACCCTCAACCCTTGCGCCTGCTTTCAGGTTCTTTAATCCACTGAGCTATTTGGCTGGCCCTATCATGGGGTTTTTGTCGTTTCTTTTGTCATTTATTTTCAGTTTCATTGCACTGTGGTCAGACAAGATGCATGGGATAATTTCTGTTTTCTTGTATATATTTACGCATGACCTATGGGTAGTATGTGGTCTATTTTAGAAAGTGTCCCATGTGCAGCTGAAAAGAAGGTGTATTCATTGCCTGGAAAGAGCAGGGTCCTGAGTTCAATCCCTGGTACTTAAAAAAAAAAAAAGAATGTGTATTCAGATGAATTTCTGTGGAACACTCTGTAAATGTCCACTAAGTCTACTTGTTCAAAAGTTTGGTTCAGTTCTGCTACTTCTTTGCTAATTTTTTGTCTGCTTGACCCATCTTTTGGAGATAAGGATGTTTTAAGGTCTCCTGTTGAGATTGTCATATTGCATATGAAATTTTTCATGTCCATTAAGTTTTGTCTTATATTTTGGGTGCTCCTTTGTTGAGTGCATATGTATTTATGTCTGTTACCACTTCCTCTTGCTATCCCTCCTTTTTTCTGAAGTCTTAGTGATGTAGTATTGTTTTCCATTCTTTAACTTTCAGCTTGTGAATTTCTTTATGTGTTAAGTATGTTTCTTGTATACAGCATGTTGTTGGATTTTGCTTCCTAATCCATTCTACCAGTCTATTTCTTTTAATTGGTAAATTGATTCTGTTTACATTAAGGTTATAACTGAGATGTATTGACTTATGTTTGACATGTTATTTACCTGCTGTTGGTTATCTGTTTTGCTCCTGAGTTTAACTGTTTTCCCTGTTTGGTTAAATAGGGCAATCTTTCCAATCTTATTCAAGAACATGTGTTTATTTTTATTCTGCTCTAGAAAATCTTTTAGTAATCTGTGTAGGGTTGGCTTGGTCATCATGAACTTTTTTCATTGTTCTTTGTCATGGAGGAATTTCACTTCCCTGTTAAACTTGAAAGACAGCGTTTGTGGGGGAAGAGTCTACAGGATGTTCAGGGTCTCACTTCTAAATCACACTCTTAGTGATCCAACTGTTTACAGCCCTCCAAGAGCTGGGATTACACGTGTGTGCCACCACACCCAGTCTCAATTGCTGTCTCAGTGCACCCCAGGAGCAGGGCCAGCACAGCAGGCCTGAGGATTGAACCCCCGACCCCTGTGCCTGTTCCAGGTGCTTTAATCTGCTGAGTTATTTGGCCAGCCCTTGAAAGAGAATTTTGCAGTATATATCAATCTGGGTTGAAGTTCATCTTCTTGCAAGACTTGAAGTACTTTGATCCATGCTTTTCTTGACTTGATGGTTTTAGAAGTGAAATCTGCCATTATTCTGATGGGTTTTCCTTTAAATGTGATCTGTTTCTTTTTGCTAGCAGCTTTTAGTATACTGTTCTTGTACTGAATTTCTGGGATCTTGATTAATATGTCTAGGTGTGGATTTAATTGGGTCAATGTTATTTGTAGTTATATATGCCTCAGTTACTGACTGTCAGATTTTTTCCTCATATTTGGTAAGTTTTCTGCTATTATTTCTGCCCATATTATTTTTATTTACATATCATTTTATTGACTCTTTGTTTCTCATTGATGCCTATTAGTCTTATGTTGTTCATCTTTGCATTGTCTTGCAGATGTTGAATTATTTTTCCTGCATCATAATTTTTTAGGAGATCTTTCCTTACCTTTTCACTAGCTGCAACAGTATCTTCTAGGTCTGAAAGTCTATCTTCACCTTCATTCAGATGGTCTTGTCAACTTTTAATTGAGTTTTTAATCTCTTGAATATCTCTTTGAATCTGCTTCATTCATTCTATTTCTTTTCTATATTGCTCATTCAATGTTTCCATCATTTTTCTGTTCTCCTTTTTTTCTCAGTTTCTTCTTTAAAAACCCTTAGTAATTCTTTCATTTAGCTACCGTTTCTTTTTTTACTTCAGAGATTATTTCTGATCTGATTTCCTCTATATCTTTCTGCAGTTGTTTCTTTACTTTAGATGCTATTATTTCAGAGATTTTCAGGTGTGTGACTTCCAGTTTCTTCTATGTTAGTGTCCCTGCATTTGTTGTGGAAAGGCTTGGGGCCTGAGAATACATTTTTGCTCCTTCTCTTTGTCATTTTCTATAGCACTGTCCTCTGACCTTTGGTATAGAGCCTTGGTTCAGTTATTACCTGAGTACCTATCAATATTATTACCTAAGAGAGATCATGTGGTTAAGACAGTTACAGTTTTCTATTTACAGTACAACAATTAGCAACACTAATAATGGGTAGTGAAATTTACCAATTGACAAACTTTTGTATCTCATGGGTTTGTATTTTCAACTATAAGGGCAAACATTATGACTGTATAACTAAGCAGATATTAAATTGGAAATTTGTATTAAAATTAGTTCCTCTAAGTTCTGTCTGGCCACCTACTTTTCATGTACCTGGAGTCTCCCAGGCAGACTAGTTCACCCTAGTTACCTGTTGCCTCTTCTCTCCCTTGAGAGAGAGAACACTCTTGTAGATCTGGGTTTAGCAGTGTGCCTCAGCTACTAGGTCCACATCTACCAAGTCTGAACTCTTCCAGCTGGGCCTGTGTTGGGTCTGGCAGCTGTGCTTGGCTTCTTCCTGCTGAGTGCTCTGCTGTGGAGTTCCTCTCTGGCTGGTCCCAAACCAACTCTACTGCTCTGCTGTGCAGTTCTTCTTTGGCCAGTCCTAAGCCCTAATCTACTATTTTGACCTTTTAAATGCTTCAAACCTCTGTACAGTATCTCACTACATGATGCCCAGAAAACACAAAAAACAAAGTCCCTTTCAACAGGGGTTCTGTGGTGATTTGTGCTATAAGCACTTACAGTTCAAAACAGGAGTCTCTCCAATCTTTAATCTATCATTAAAGATTCTATTCATTTTTACCAGCATTTGAAGAAAAAGAGTCACATATTTGTCTAACTCAGCATTTTTAGAATTTGGAACATATTTCTACTATGTATCTCTGTACTAACTGTATTAAAAGTAAATATTTCATCTCCCTTATGAGTTGGAGCATTTATCAATATAAAATCTCTTCATTACATCTTACATTGTGTCTAAAATCAATAAATCCATCCTATCTTTGTTTCCATTGTCCTCAAATAAAAACAGATGATTAAATAAATCTTGAAGCTGTTTCATTTCCTTCTTTGCCAGTAGGACAAAACACCCAGCACCTGCACATTAAAGGAGGATGGGCACAAGCTCTAGTGAAAGCCTTCTCTGAGTAACAGATGGATGTTTGTGACCTCACCCAGGTAAAGAAAAGTAGAAATGTCTTTGGATTCCCTTTATCAAGGCACTAATCAAATCATGGGCTCTATCCTAATGACCTTAAGAGGCTCCAGCTCCTAATACCATAACATTGGGAATTAATTTCCAGCATTTGAATATGAAGGGAACACTGTCTGTGGCAGGGGAATTTCTAAGGAAGCACACATTAAAAACACCAACTTCCCATTCCCTGGTTTCAGGACAGAAACTGTATGAGGCCAGTGTACTGATGTCACTACTGATGAAGGCAAAGCTGGGGATAGCAACTTACTGTAAGAACCAGAAAATTAAACAAACACCCAGTACATAATGGAATGGCAGAGGAAGTCCCAGCCCTAAAAACACAGAATAATAATGTTCTTTGGAAGACTAGCACCTATAAGTTTGAAAATTACATGGATTGTATTTATGAACAGAAGGAACCCAGTAGCTGTTACAAAACAGCAATCAAATACTAGCAGTGACCAAAACACAGAGTAAATGTTTAAATTTCATAAATGTTTTTCCATTAATCCTCCTCAGACTGGAACGCCTCCCTTTGAGCACACTTACTATTCCTACCACTTTCCGAAACAGTTCTGGAAATTCTCTTGAATGAGTGCCTTTGTGAAATATGATCAAAAATACAGGGAATGCTGCTACTTAGTGCCATTCAATGGAAAGGCAGGCTGGTAAATACATAGGGTGGCCTTCATCCATCTTGTTCACAGAACCTGGCAACAGGTGATCTCTGGCACTTGCCTAAAGTGAAACTGACCAGGAAAAATAAACCTTGTGAACAGATTCATGATGATGAGGCAGCCATAACAGCCCTACTAAAGACTATGAAACAGGACTTTCAAACCTGCTTTGGAAAGCGGCAAGAACAATGCGGTGTTTGCTAAGCCAAAGGAAATGTTTTTGAGAGGGACTATTTTTGAGGGGGATTAATACGTCTTTTACTGTAATTTTTAAAATTTAAATATTAACTGTATGTTCCAACCACATCTGGTAAATAGTAACGGGCACCACACAGATCACTCCCATTCCTCTTGACAGAATTACTCTAGGTGAGGGGGATTTAGGTTAGCAGCATCTCTGGGCACTGCATTTGATGGAAGAGGTCTTCATCATACATGGTCAAAAGTTTTATCATCGCCCAAGTAAACACAGATGTGCACACAGCTGTCTGCTTTGCATTAACTCAGGACAACTGCACTGCGTCACCCACTGCAGAGTTCCCTGGGGATCAGTAGTTCAGCTTCTCCTGATTCCTGTTCCCAGGGATCTCTACCTACAGAAATTGTGTTCCTGTAGAGCTCAACCTGCAATACTAGTTGACAATGGCCAAGTCAGGGGTAGTTCAGGAGTACAAAAAGAATTCAATAGCATGAATCGTGGTCTGTTGATAGAAGAGGTTACAGAATAAAAGGTTAAAAAAAAAGAATGTATCTGTGCCTAACAATTGGCATTTTATATAATTTAGCAGTAATTCTTGATTTATAAAAAATTACATATAAAAGAGAATTCAATATAGAATACTCACTGCGTAATTTAATGAAATTGCTCTCAGTGTTTTTTTCCATGTGGTATACATGCTCTTGAACATTATAAAGATAATCTACAAAAACGTAACATAATCAAAGATATTAATAAGTACAATATAAAGGAAAATGTTTGAAAAGGAATAAAATTTCACCTAGAGAAGCTGTAATTGTGCAACTATAAATCCAGAAACTAAACAAATAAACTTTTTAGACAATCAGATTTCTTCAGGTAAAGAATCGCGTTTTCAAAATTAAAATTTATCTATAAAATGCTCTAGAAATGAAAATGGAATTGTGATGGTTAACCTTGAATGTCAACATGACTAGCTTAGCACCCAGGAGACTACTAAAGCACACTTCAGGTGGTGTCTGGATAAAAGCTATACCTGGTCACCATGGGAATACAACCTATGTAACCATGAGTCAAAAATAAAATTCTCATTCTTCAAGTTACAGGGTCAGATATTTTGTCCCATCAGCAAAAGCTGGAGGTTACAGGAATAAAATGCCACTTACAATAGCAATAAATCTGTAGAATGTCTAGAAATAAATTTCTAAGAATAGTCAAAGACCGATGTATAAAATATTGAAGTCTTTAGGGAAAAGAACAAAGGGCAAGACACACTGTATCCCTGAGTGGGAACATATATATAATTTATCTCTGCTATAAATACATGAATGAAATATAACATAAATGTATGATATTTGGTATTCTCAACAAGAATTCAAATCAATAAATTTACATTTACCCCAATTATTTCAAAATTTACATATATTTTAATAAGCTTATATTTGTTCCAACCAAAAAACCTCCTGGAACTGATAATGAAATTCAGTAAAGTTTCAGGAAACAAAAGTCAAGATACCAAAGTCTACAAAAAAATTGTGACTACATAGGATGAATAATTCTAGAGATCTAATTATTATGAAAACCATTTCCTTGTGTATATCAAAATATCATGCATATATTCTGAATAAAATCAATTAATTAAAAATAAAATCCAAAATGATCATACAAAAATAAGTTACATTTCTATGCATTAAATTCAAATTTGGTCCATTGAATGTGCTTAATGAAACAATAGTCCTGCATATTAATATGGCTTTACTTTTTAATATGCTGAGCTGTAAAAGGCTCAACCCAACAACTTCTGACATTGCCAGTCTTATGGAAAACCCACTACTATTATGGAATACTCAACTATATTGGAATATTTTGCTGAATTCTCACACCTACAATATTTAAATGGCAATGGAATACCCATCTCTAACAAAACTAAACAAAAAAAGTGGATACAAATGAAAGACCATTTTGTATCTGTATATACAAAATAGTTAAGATAGATGTACAGCTACTTTCTCTTAAATCAATGAGAAGAAAGATTTGTACTAACGGTGTTTGGAAGGGACATCATGTCTTCATCTTGTACTATGAACAACTACTACAAAGACAACAATATGCAATGTATTAATTATTGAGGCTGTGCTGGTAATCAATTTTAAAACTGTCTCATTTCTATTTGTTTCTTAATAAAATTATCTTTAAAAAATACTCCTGCAGAACAAACTCAGTTAAATGAAAAGACAACCCATTTCAGGGACAATAGTCATACACTGTATGTTCAACAAGGAATTTCTACCCAGAATACATAAATGGCTTTTACAAAGCAATGCTACAAATTCAATTCATAAACAAGTGGCAAAGGACTTAACCATTTCTTTAAGCCATGGGAGCTTGCAGGTTAGTTCCGTTGTCCAAAGCACCTGCTTGGACAAATTCAGTCAGGTGCAGGGACTGCTGATCAATCCCCAGCACCACATACTACACCAGACTCATCCTTGAGGGACCCTGAGCCAGCCAAAAAAAAAAAGAAGATTCCCTCATTTATTTAAGCCATACATCCATGTGGTCACTAAGTATATGAGAAGATGCTCAAAATTATTAGTAATAAGGGAAATGCAAATCATGGTTCTCATAAAGCAGCTCTTCGTATCCATTAGGAGAGCTACAATAAATAAGGCAGATGATAACAGGGACGTGGAGAGCTTCAAACACTCACACACTTCCAGTGAGGGTGTAATATGATATCACAACTTTGTGAAATAGCTTGCCATTTTCTCTAAATTTTAGTCATAAAATAGTTCTGTGATCCATAAATTACACTTCTAGGTACCTACCTGTGAGGAATGAAACCATATGTCTACATAAATGTTACATGAGTATTCACAGCACCTTCATATTGTAATAGTTCCCAAGGGAAAAGAGCCCAGATGTCAATCAAATGATGGATGGATAAGTGAAATGTGGCATGTATGTACAATGGAACACCACTAAGCAACAGAAAGGAATAAAGCTCTGATACATTCATGACACAGACTGACCTAAAAAGAAATATGATACATGAAAGAAATAAGAAACAAAAGAATACATAAGCTCTGATTCCATTCAAGTGAAATGTCTAGAATGGACAAAACAGTGAAGACTTATGGTTTGTGCTTACTTGTCCCCTTAAAGCCTCATGCAGTCATCGGGGAAGACTTCTAGAGTTCATCATTAATTCATGATCTAATGCTGGGACTATGAGTCTGAGTGCCACACCTGCCCCAAAGCATATAACCTGAATACACTATAAGGAAGGGAGACAGCCTTGCTTCTCTCTCCACTGCTGCTCCTCCCCTTTGGCTCTTGCTGTTTTATTGTTTATCCACCACCATGAACTCTTCCATCTGCCACTCTGCCTTGGAGCCAGCTGAGTATGGAATGAAACCTCGGCAAACCATGATATAAATATACCTTTCCTTCCTTAATTTTGGGTACCGGGTATTTTTGTCTCAGCAACAAAGACAAAAGCAAAACAAATTAGCAGTTACCTAGAGCTCATGGGAGTGACTGCTAGGTGTGGGTATGGTATTCCTTTCAATGGTATTGGAAATATTCTAAAATTAGTCATAAGGTGATTTTTATACCACTGTATGAATATACCACCAAATCCATTAAATGGCATGCTCAGCTGAATTTTATGATGTATAAATTATGTTTCAACAAAGTTATTTTCAACTCAGATCTTAAGTAGATTTATGTTTAGTTACATATTGGCAAACAAAGTCACTTTTATTTTAATAAAAATGAATTATATATTCTGGTTTATCAGTGTTATGTATAATTTAAGCATATATTTTCATTTTATTTGTGTATAGTCTTCCTAAGCCAATACAGGTTTATTGATCAGAGGAAACAAATGTTCCTACATATTTAAGATAAGCATAAATTTAAATTAAATTGTTTTGATGATGAATTTGCATTTAAACTTTATGTTTAAGAGTTTGTCAGGCAGGCACTTATGCTGCTGAGCTATATCCTCAACAAGAGAGTTTGTCAACTTGAAGATAATTTCCAAGATATTTAAGTAGCTTAAAACCTTGGACTGATAGTGAGTTGATTAATGCATACTGGATGCCTTCAGAGTTACTAAATAAAATGGAATAATAGGTTACTAAGAATAATTTGAAACCTACATGATCTTTTTACTTATTTGTTTTTACTAAAAGAAATAGGTCTTTGGGGCTGTGAAGAACAAATTCAAGTCTGCTATAGTGAGTGGTTGTATAAGGTATGTGCATGGCTATAGAAAGCTGTTGTGTGAAGACATGAGCTCTGAGTTCAGCTAGAAATATGGTGTATGAGACAGTTCTCACCCACCATGGGAGAACTACACCTATAACGGTGCTTCTCAACAGAAAGCATGCCTATGATGAATTGATGATTGGTGGTCAACTTGTAACACCCAGCTGAACTGAACCAGCATGGTGCTAGGTGTGGGAGTCCCACATGAAGATGGTTGCCAGCAGAGTAAGAGGCAGAACTGGCAAAGAAGCTGTTAGGAAGCTGTTAGGGGAGCCGTTGGGAGCCGTTGGGAGCTGTTGGGAGCTCTTGGTTCTCTTGGAGGAACTTGTCACACTGGCTTTCCTGATGAACTTGGCTGTTGTCATCATCAAAGAAGCTCAGGATGTTGTTGTCACTGAGAACGGCTATGGTTCACTTAGGGGGAGCTGTGGTCCTCACTTTGAGCATCCTGACTCTGGAGGGGAAGATAGAGCACAGTTCAGTCTCCAGAAGAAGCTTGCTGAATTGGCCTTCCTGATGGGAACTTGCCCTTCCTCATCATCAGAGGAACTTGAGACCTCAGTGTCACTAAGGATGACTATGGTACTTTTCAGGGGAGCTCTGGATCTAACTTTGAGGGTTGCTTTCTGGCTCAAGTTCAGAGCACTCCCTCTGCTAGCACAGATCCTTCATCCTGCTGGCACAGACGTTATAGCTTCCACCACTGACCTTTTGGCCTTCCCAGCACAGATCCATGAAACAGGCCTGGGTAAGATATTGTCATGGGGTCTAAGTTTTTAGCTGTACTCATCCAGGACATTGCCATGGGATCCAGGCCCTCAGTTGAATTCTTCAGTCTGTAGTGTACGGACAGATTTCCTGCACTCTTTTTGTTTATGACTCTTTGGGTGACTGTTATAAAATAATCTTATAATTAAGTGTCCTACACTGTATAGTTTCTCCCTAAAAAACCCTAAACTACAATGACTTTTTCTAAACCAGCAACATTCAGATATTTTTGCCTCCAAATGCTTTTTGCATTCTTCAAAGTTCTCACTTTCATTTTTTAACAGTCCATTTGGAGGTTCCTTGTGAAAACTTCTAGCAACACAAATTTAAGGCCTATCTGTTAAATTAACTGTCTTTGTGCTCCTGTGTACACAAACCGAAGCTAATGAGATTAGCCTTTTTCTGCGATAAGAGTAATCTCTGGAGATTAATTTTCCTTAAGAATAAATAGAAGACTATACAGGAAAATTATGCTTCAATAGGAAACTATGAACAAGTGGATCTTGAGTACACATTTCTGAATTGAATTCTGAGTTTTTGGGAGCTATATCATAAACTCTAAGTTGTATATAACTAATAAGAGTATCTTGTACAGAAATGCAAATGAACTCTCCTCCTTCCCACCACAATAAAATCATTTCAGTTCCATTTGCATATTCATTTCTGTATATTTGTATATAAAACTGTTCATTAGATTCTCCTCTGAGCTGATTGTGTCACTTAAGTCTCCTCATTAAACAAAATCCTTACTATTTCACCTTTGTATGTGTACAAGGCTCATGATTTTGCCTTTACTTTTTTCCTGCTTGCTTTTTCTTACCTTTTCTTTCTTTCTTTTGAAATTTTTCTTAGCCTGCTGTTGGAGAACTGACTTGCATATCTTAAAGAGTTGATTGTATGATGAAGGCTATATTTCAATCCAGTAAGGCAAGGACTGTTGAGTTGGTAAATGTCACTGGCATAATGGGCTCTTTTCAGAAAGCAAGCCAAGCTATATCCCATAAATGGCAATATCCACAAAAATGATCTCTGGGTGGATTAAAGATTTAAATGTAAACATGTAAAAACTTTTATACACATTAAGTTTACCTTTGAAACTTCTATAAGAATCATATAAATTTTAATAAGATTGGGATAGTGGAGGTCTTCCTAAACTGAAAAGAATGTGTGCTGCCTGAATATTGAGGATGCTAACTTTTTTTCCCATAATTTTATTGAGAAACAAATAAAAATGAGACAGTTTCAAATCAAATTGGTAGGACAGTTTCAATAATTAACACATTGCATACATTCTTCCTAGTGGTTAATTGCTGTACAAGATGCGGACTTGATATCCTATTTACAAACACCATTAGAACAAATCCTTCTATTCATTAAGAGAATGTAACTATATGTCTATCCTAACCATTTTGAATACACAGATACAAGATGAACATTCATCTGTATCCCCTTTTTTTGTTTAGTTCCTTTATTTGAATATTGTAAGTGTGTTAACTCAGAAAAATATTCTAAAAGAGTCCAGTAGTTCATAATAGTATTGAGTCCTCCGCTTCACTGGCAATGTCAGAAATTGTTTACCTGAGTCCCCTACAGCTCAACATACCAGATGGCTATACTTCTTATACTTCATTTTTATACTTTTCTGCTGGATGATTAAGACCAAGGTAAAGCAGCACCTATGCAGCAAGCATTGTAGCTTTTGGGTCTGATAAGGTGAGTGAAATCCCCTCAGGATTTATCCTAAGATCCTGTACCTCAGATTGTAGATCCTTTGTCAGTGTCAGCCATGTGGATGATTCACGGCCATTGCTTGGCCAATATTCTCTCTGTGAAAGCCTGAGGGAATGTTTTCTCTGCATGTGACTCTCCTTAGGCATGCTCTACATCATCGATCACTTTCCTCTGTGGCCCCATAATCTCCTTGATCAGAAAATTTGGGACACTACTGATTACATGATGTTAGAGTACAAGTTCTCATATGTCCTGAGTCTTAATTGACCTTGGAAGGCTGGGGCCAAAATGTTGGCTTTCCTTGAAGCCCTCTTTTTTCTCTAATTTTGGTCTGCAAACTGAGGTTGTTAACCCTCCAGAAGAGAAGTTTATTGTTATTACCATACAACCTAGGCTGTTAAGGCTTAACCTTACTATCTATCTGAATATCAAACATCTTAGGCATAACATGAAACAGGTATTTTTAATCAAGTATTGATATGTTGAACTTTAAGTCCCTACACAACATGATGAAAAAAATTTAAAAATTAGAATTTATTTTTAAAATAGGCATAAAGAATTATATACTTCTTATGCTTACACATAAGTCCAAAAATCTAACCATATACAATCTTGAAGCAGGACAGTCCCACAGCATCCCTTTTCCTGTCTCCTGCCTTCATTCACCACCCCCTTCTTTTTGAATAGTCATCTATGCGAGAGACAGCACAGCAGCAACTGACATGTCATGACAAGCAGCCCATATTCAGAAGACCAGAATGACAGGCACTCCAAGCATGAACCTACTATTACAAATTGCCATCTTCAGTGCAGTTGCTTAGTTCACAGGTGTCAGTATATATAGTTAGTCAGGGTGAGAATCTTTCCAATTACCTGCTAGATTCAAAAATCTGGAGATTCTCAGGAAGAGCTAGGAAACATGACAGTGACAAGCCATACAGTCATATGTAGAAGGATGCTAACTTTAAAGGGCTGGCCAAATAGCTCATCAGATTAAAGCACCTGTAAGCAGGTGCAGGGCCCTGGAGTTCAATCCCCAGACCTGCCATGCTGGCCCCGCCCCCAGGGTGCGCTGAGACAATGATGGAGACTAGGCATGGTGGCACACATCTGTAATCCCAGCTCTTGGGAAGCTGTAAACAGGCTGATCACTAGGAGTCCAATCTAGTAGTGAGACCCTGAACACCCTGTAGACCCTTCCCTAAAATACAAAAAAAAAAAAAAAGATGCTAATTTTTACCTCTTGTACTATGATTTAAGTAAGAAAAGGACAAACATTTCCTCAAGCTATTTGTCTTTTGAATGTATAGCATATAGTTAGTTAGCAGTTAAAGATTTTAGTCAAATTTCTCCTATTTATTTATATGACTTCTGACGTTCTCAGCTTCCATTAGCAAGTCTTCCCACATCAAAGTGATTCTTCTACCCATACATACAGAGGGCTCTTCATAAAGAGTTATGTTCCAAAGCACTCAAGGTGCATTTTTTTCCAGGAGGGAGAATCATTCATGCTTTTATTCTCTCCTGGTTTCTGCTTGTTTATCTGCTTTAAGCAAACCATTCATAAATGCTCATTCCATAACAATCACAATATAAGTGTAATTTTCTGAGAATTTAGAATGACATACAATGTTTCTTCAGTTCATGAACTTAATTCATTCCACAATTCCGGAAAAGATGGTCACATTCATGTTTGTGCAGGAAAAGGTGGTCGTGGTCCTATTTGTCACCTAGTGCAGAGTTCACAAACAAAAGCCGACTTCTGCCAAGTGCTTCTGTTTGCAAACCTAACAGTTCACAAATGAATGTGATCAAGAACTGAGGTGCCACTGAATCTGCGAATGGCTTACTCAGAAAACTAAGTTAAACTAAAATATGATTTCTCCTATCACAAGAGAATCCCCCTTCCTCATCCAGGGTACAAGACAATTAGTTAGCCAATCTCACATCTCCACTTGCATCAGCCCTTTGCCACCAGCCCACCCCCATTGCCCTGTACCTGTGTCACAAGTCTGGGTCCTATTGGTTCCCAGGAGTATGTCCATCAAAAGTCTTGGCTTTGGAGTCAAGCCAACTTGGAACTGGATCCATTGCCCAAATCTTCAACCAAAGCAAAATCATGAGCCCACAGTCTGTATTCCATTCCACACCCTTGCCATTGCCTGCACTACTTCACAGATGAACTGCATCACCTGTTGTCGCTCTCCATTGCTTATAGAAATACACACAGAGGCACGTAGGAAGGTAAATCATATGCCATTGCTTCTGTTTACATTTACAGAGATTTTTTAAAATGAAGTCAAGAGCCTATGTTTACACACTCACCAGCCAGTGGCTAGCTGGGGAAGGCCTAGCACTCTAGGCCTGGAGCTTGAGAAATATAAGGAAGGAATAACTTTCCCTGGTCTGGAAAAGTTAGTTGTGATGGGACCTGGATGTGCAAGTTGGGAAGTCACCTTATCTTCTCATGGCCACAGAACTTCCTTCAACTAGCAATTTGCAATATTTACTATCCTCCAACTGAGGACCTGCCTCAAGGAGTCAGATGCAAGCAAAGCCCCTAGTGGATCTGCAAGATGATTTCTCCTTTCTGGAGATGTTTGTGTTGGGCCTGGATCCCTTGAAAGTGACCTTGATGGCAGTTTCTCTTTGTACACCCTTTCTGTAAGAATGGCATCAAAGAATGAGGATGAGCACTCTTGGCGTGTCCACCTCAAAACAACCAACACTGTCCTAGAAAGACAGAATGAACTCCTAGGACAGAAAGTACTAGATGCACAGGTAACTGGTAAGTCTCACAGCTAGAGGAAGAGAAGGTGGGGTCGGAGAATAAACAATGTGTTCTGTGGGAGTTGGGTCCACTTCACCACCACGTTTGTCTGAAGGAGATAATTCAGAAACTGGGCAGCAATCACAGACTATCAGCCCTGCAGCAAGCCCACCACCTCTTCTGGGGCTAGTTTCTGACACATGGAGACTTCTCACCTCAATGGCCTGGCAGGAAGAGAACTGAAGCATATGACTGGATCCCCATGTAAGGTCAAGTCAGTCATCAATTTCTTCCCAGCATGTGTGCCATTGTGACCATGCACTCCAATTTTTGTAATGATGCCAGGTTGGTCAGGGCTGTCAGCAGCCACCTGGGGCTCACAGTGGGGCCCCAGAACAGTGGCTCCTTCATTTAACTGACTGTGTCAGGCTTTGTTCCTAGTTGAGGTGGCTGGTTTGAGAAAAACTGGAAAGTTTTCATCTAAATTAAAGATTAAATGAGTCTGAGATTGGGTTCTCCTCTCTTCCCCCAAAGCAAAGTTTTAAAAACTTGGATCAGGGAAGTGACTTTGCAAACTGTTCCAAGAAGACAAGTGAGAAAGTGAGGAAAGTGAGACAGAAGGAGGAAAAGCCACAAGTCAGAGGAGAGTTGGTCCTGCCCAGTGCCCAGGAAGCTGAAACTCAGACCCACTGTGGTACTAAGAAATTGGGTGCAACAGCTCAGGATAACCACCAGGAGAGCACTGGGCCTCCGCTCTTTACCCAGCAGCTCCCTCCCCATTGAGTGAAGTGGTTTATGCAGGAAGTGTGTGGAGCTGTCCAACACAGTCATGCTGAAAAATTGTCAAGGAGTTTTATGAACATCTGTGACAGAAGTCCCCTCCTTGTGGAACACACATAACATATATCAGAGGTACTGCCTCCAGGCCCTTCCCCATTCAGCTTTCAGCCCTCAACTCTGGATCCTCATCTTCACCATGCTTTTTCATCTACCAAGCCTTCCCCCTTTCCTCTTTCTTCCTTCTTTTCTTCCCCTTTTTGTGAACTCAGGACATTTGCACTGGGCTACATCCTCAACTCTTTTTTCAGATAGAGTTTTCCTAAATTGTCCAGGCTAGGCTTAAACATGTGATCCTCCTATCTCAGCATCTCAGAATGTTGGAATTATAGGCTGCCTCTTTCTTGTTCATGCTATGAGCACCAGCTAAACACATATCCATCTGAGTTTTCTTGTCTATGGAATGTCAGTGAAGTATCTATGGAGTATTGTGCAGATAATAAAGATAAATATATTGATGTATGGATAAAGAGGGAGTAAAAGTGTCCAACACACAGTAACTTTGCCAGTGGAAATTATTACAATAACCAGAGAGTCCCCCTCGCTCTGTGGTTTGATTTTTTGTTAGTTTGCTTTTTGAGACAGGGTCACATCATATAATTCGGGGTAGCCTTGAACTTACTATGTAGCCCAGGCTGACCTTGGACTCACAGCAATCTTCCTGTCTCAGCCTCCCAAGTGCAGGAATTACAGGCACGTGCTACCAAGCCCAGATCTTCATGGCTGTTTTATCCCAGGCTCACTCTCATTTCCTTAGCAAGATCACAGAACCAAATCTCAGATAATGTCTCCATGATTTCTGTAGATGCTTCTTTGAACTTGGGTTTTGTTCTTCATGGAGGCTACAACCAACAGGGTAAAGAAAGATAACCTACCAACTAAGCAAGAGCACCATCCCCTCAGATGGGTCATGAGGAAAGGGGATTGTGAGTCAAGTCGTGGTGCCTCTTTTCTCCACTGCCTGTGAACCATGGAAATGAACCCCAGGTCCTTCTTCAAGAGAGAATTGACCATTTAATTGCAAGCTCTTCTTCTGTTCACTAACAGCCACCTGTTACCACCTGCAGGTTTTGGTCTGAAGCTACACATTAAGTGGAGGCACTAGAGATGGGTAATTTCTTCCCATGCCTCCCCTAAGGAGGCATCTTTGCTCTGGAGTTACTTATTAGGCTGACACAGACAGTGTCAGATTTGCTTAGGACTGGAAGCTTTCTCCATCCAAACATGCTCCCTGATTTGTCTTCCCTGAACATTTTGTCTTGTGGTTCACTTTGAGATCTCCATCCACAAAGCTGCCTAGCTAGTGCTGTCTCCAGTTCTTTGATTTGATACATCTTCCATTTGGCAAATGGTAGAATGGAGGGGCTTCCACTTTCTCTTCATTGTCACCTGAAAGGGTGGGGCTGGCATTTCTGGGATCCAGATTTCTTTCAGCTTGGCCAACACTAAATTTAGCCTTATTAAGAGCCATATTTAGAACACTCTACTCAACATGCTTACTTCATACTAGTAGCTTTTGCTCTCCAGGAGGACCTCAGCCTCAGGCAGGCAGTTCCTGTGAACTTGTCTTCCTCTGTTCCCTAAGGCTTGTTGGTCTTAGTTCCTAGTGAGGGACCACATCCTATATCAGCATGGATTTATGAGACAATCAGTTCCTCAATATCATGTTTTTCATCTGGACAAAGCAGGGAAGGACAGAAATAAAACACTGAAGTCAAGAAGAGAATAGACACAGCCAGTTCTGGGCAGAAACATGGCAAGAGAAGTGTATTCTAGAGATCTCTTACCTGAAACGTTCACTTCTAAAGACAACGTATTATGCAAACATATCTCACTTTACTTTCTCCTACATCCCCTTAGAACTATGTAAAAGGAGTGAACAGAGTAAGAAACAGAACAAGAGGGAAAAGATGAAGCACATAAAGTGCAAGTAAATCAGCACAACTGCTATGTATCAAACCACTAGTCTAGATTAGAAAAGAATGAATTAGGGACAAATGTTTAGAGAACTACTATTCTCAAGAAGCCTGCTGCTATTTTTAATAAGAATTAAGATTTGTTGAAAGCATTTTTATTCAATCCTCATATATGAATGCTAGTTTTCCTAGGTATAGAATTTTAAGGTATAAATCATTTTCTTTTAAAATATTATGATAAAGAGTCCTAGCCCAGGTCCGGTGAGTGTGCGGAGAGTTTCCTGCTACCCTGCGCCGGCGGGACCAGTCCCAGCCCAGGCGC
>NW_004524680.1:8186393-8191547 GCF_000260255.1 Octodon degus | reverse complement strand
AAGAGCATGAGAAAAAAATAATAAAAAAAATAAAATATTATGATAAAATGCAGAGCAATTGTCATTTCCAACTTAAATGTTATGCGAATATTTACTAATATTCAAGTAGTTATGAGAACTATTATGCAAATGTCAACTAGCTAATATCTTTCTAAATGAAAGCTTCTGATGACTAACCTAGTACCTTTCCTATGCAAAGCATTTCTGTGAGCAGCTTCATTACAAAAGTGATTTTAGAAAGACAGTTTCATTAACTGTTTGATGAATCTTATTCATGTTTTCAATCAAATTTTAATTAAGGTGAACTCAAAAGCTTATATATTTCTGTCAAAAGTAAGCACATGAGATTTGGTTTTCAATGACTACAGAAGAACATTAGATTGATATCCATCCAGACATCATAACTCCGGAAGAAGTCAAAACCCTTTTGACTTTGATAGACATTTTTACTTTGATAGACCTTTTTTTAACTCTAAAAACTGGGACAATCTATCCCTTCTCTGTTTTTATTGTCATAGTTACTTTTCTCATTGTTGAGATAACATGCCCAAAAACAAGTTACTGAAAGAAAGATTTATTTTGGTTCACAGTTTGTAGAGGTTTCTATCCATAATCAGCATTGCAGGGTGTGGGATGGTAGAAGGGCATCACAAAGGAGAAATAATTCATGGAATGGCAGGCAGAAGGCACAAAACAGCAAGCAGAGAGCAGTAGCTTGCCTTCCATCTTTCCTTTTATTCCATTCAGTCTGTCAGCCTTTGAGTGGAGCCATTTACACCTAGAGTGAGGCCTTTATTATCCACACCCTTAATCCCAGTATCACACTCTAAATCCATATTCATACACCCTAGATGCAGTCAGCTCTGAAAAGACTCACCAATAAACCTATCAGGCTTCATGGGGACATCTAGATACAAGTCATAACAGTTGCTCAATTGAAGATCTGAAGAAACTACCTAATATCTTTTCTGTCCCTACCCCATAGCATGCTCAGTTATTTATGATTGTTTAAATTTTCTGTGCTTAAATTCTCTCCTATGTCAATCAGGAATAAAAATACCATTGACATCACATAATTGCAGCTATTAAATGAGATGTGTATCCTGCACATGGTCCAGTTCCTGGCCCATAGTGTCACAGAAATGTTTGCTATATGAGAGGCTTAAGGATAATAGAGCAAGAAAGGAAAACTTCTATAGAGGATAGGCACCCAAATGTATATTTTCTTTTTCATGAGAAAGTTATGCATGCTTTCTCTTTTTTATTTAATTCAATAAAACATTTGAATAACTGCTGTATAGTAAGTATTCTGGTCCTATTAAACTGGTCCCAAACCAGAATCCATGACCAATTTTCATTGACACAATTGAAGCTGAGGTAGGATAGAAGAAATAAAAGAGAGATACAAAGGAGTTAAGGAAATCATAACTAAAACTTTTACTTTTAAGAAGACTGCAACTTCAGATAAAGCTCCCAAAAGCAATCCATAAGGACATTCCTTTGGTTAAATTTATGTTCCTCACCTACTAAACCTATCATATTCAAAATTCCTCAGAGTAACGAAAGTTCATGAACTGGCTTAATTTAAAAAGAGCAAGAACCTGATCCTAAAATAAGAAATGGGTTGAAAGAGAGAATCCAAAGAATGTTAAAAAGCAAGACAAAGCAAAATCCAGTCCTAGGCCTATACCTGTAGAATGGGCTGGTACTCTTCCTGGGCTTCTTTGGAATGAGTCACTTTCTCCTAGGGTTTCCACCTCTTCAAGAGAAGTATAAGTGTTCTCTATTCCAGAAAATAGTGTCTCCTTTCACTGAACACCCACACTCGACTCCTGAGTGCATTCTAAAAATTCTGCCTAATAAACTCTTCCCATGTCTCTTATTGGTGCATCCTGATCATTCTTTTTCCATAATGGAAGTCCACAAACCTACAGAGGGGTAGTTCAGGTATTTTTAGTTTACACCAAGGGACCTTCTCAGACTCAGTCTGGTGACAGAGACAGAGAGTTGTCCAAACTTTCACAAATGAAAAGGGTAAGGCACTGCAAGAGCACCAGAGGAAAATAAAATTTACAGTGAAGGGACAGTAAGAGAGTCAAGGAAACCCTCTCTGAGGCAAGAGAGGATGAACAAGAGCTGACCAAACCCTAAGAGCAGACAGACAAAAGAGCAAGGTTTGGCCCCAAGTGAGGAGGACACTTGGTGTGCTCCACAGTCCAAAGAGAATTCTCTGGCATCAGGGGAGGTACCTGGATGGCTCACAGGCTTTTGTGATCTCCAGAAGTTCAGACATTCATACTCTGCCTACTATTGCTCACTTCTCATTAGCCTAGAACAACAGCAACATCATCTCCCAAACAAATGCTTAGGCTTTACTCCAAACAGAAAATGACCATTTGTCTCCTTTGTGAAACTTGAGTCTTCAGTATTAGAGCTTGATGAGCCACTCAGAATCATCCCACACCACAGATGTGGATGTGGAGGAGGGATTTACCCACACTACAGGGTCCCCATAGCTCTGAATTACCCAGAAGAGAGGGGTAGCAGATGAACACAAAGTGACCCCAGGAGCTCCTCCTCTGCACTGCTGAGTTTGCTCAGAGCAGTCAGCCCAGCAGGAGGCCACCTGGCATGAAGTGGATATGCTGTGGGCAGCCTGCTGGGTGAGCACAGGCTTTCCCATCAGGGAGCCAAGTGATACCCAGGCAGAAGAACAACCTCTATGAAGGCAATTCCTGCAGCCCCGGGTCCACACCAGGCATTGTTAATTAAACACAGACAAGTGGGACTCTCAGAGGAGGTAGCTTTTGAGCCCACCTCCTCAGCAAAGCAATTCAGCAAGGCTAAAGGAATGCAGACCCTACAGTGAGAGACACAGAGGAGGAGCTTATCTCATTGTATGTTAATGAGTCTTAAATGTGCGGTAATTGTGCTGGGCCCTTGGGGTACAATCTGCAAAGCAATTACACTCAGCCAGACCTTGGAAGGGAATCTGGTTAAGTAGCCTTTCTAAATTGAAACTGCTAAAGCAAGGCAGAAGGAGAGAGGCATTGTGCAGGTGGTCTTTGCCCTCGGTGTCTACAGGGTCAGCAAGGCCAGCCTCTTCTGTGGAGCCTGCTAGAGCTCCAAACGATGACTCTTGGCAACTCCAGGGTGACCAGTTGTTCTCTCCTGGAATTGAAGAAATTCCCAAAGGCAAGTCTGCTGAGCTGAGCTATCTGGTTGGTCCTAGGAAAACAATTGCTTGTGCCAAGACTGCACTCTGGCCAATTGGATGTACTGTCTATAGTAAAATGTAGTTTTCAGCCCTGTTTTATTTTTCTACCTACAGTCAATGATTAAGAAAATAAAGGAAAAACACATCATGTTGTAGAGATATAGATTTGAGACAAAAGCCTGATGTCCCAAGACAGCAGGGAACACTGGACTGAGCCCAAGGAGGGTTGCTGTCTGTTTGCAAATTCCCGGAAAGCTGGGACCCAAAGCAGCAGATAACAGCTTCTCCTGAAGGCACCCTGTCCTTTGATCCCTTGCTTGGGATGTTATGGGCTAGCATTTGTGTGAACCTAGTGTTAGGCAAATGGTGGAAGTCAGTAGAGATAGTGGTTTGTATTCACTTAGGTAATTATGCACATTCCTTAGTCTGCCTTTACCCTTCAATATATGTGAGATGTTTCTGAGGCTCTGGGCTCACTTGGAGAGAGACTAATCTCAGTGAGACCTCTGAAGCTACATTCATCAGGTCTTCTCGTCGTTTCTTTCTGCGCCAACCCATAACATACAACAAGTGGTGTGCAACCCGGGGCATGGAAGACGACCAGGGGTGAGTTAAGGGAGGCCTGACTGCGTGGGAAACGTACGCCCAGAGTAGGTGAGACCAGCGGGAAAGCTCAGAGTAATGGGGAACTCCACTTCAGTAGAAAATGAGTATGCCTGTCTTATTCGGACATTAATCAAAGGAGCGGGGGTAAAGGTGAAACCAAAGAGTTTCAAGGAATTATTTTCCCTTGTAAACAGGCATTGTTACTGGTTTCAGCCTAAGGGAAAGGCTGCTTTAAAATTAAAAGTTTGGAGACAAGTTATGAGAACGCTGTGTCATGCTCATCAAAATGAGGAGCCAATTCCTCTTCACGTGTGGGCTCTTTGTAGTTTAATTTCCTTAGCCTTGGCACCATTGCAATCGGACTCAGAAGAGTCTAAGAAATATTTGCAAAGGTCAGCCTCAGATGCTGATATTCCTAAGCCTCAAGAGCAGCTTCCACATAAATATGAATCTGCACATGAGACCTTTTTAAGATCTCTGCCTTCCTCACTTTCAAATTCAGAGGCCAGCATAGCAAAAAGGACAAAAACAGACCAGGGGGCTTCTGTGGTGCATAATTACGATAGGGTTGCACCCCCTCAAGATCCCCTACAAGAAGGCTCTCCCCAGCATACCAAGAGTGTTGACCCTTTAAATTTCTCCATGCGCTACACTGGGGATGAGTCTGACAAACCAGCTCCTAAAAGGACATTTATGGCATCGCAGACCATCTCCTCAGAATCTGAGGATTTGGAGTATGTAGAACAAAAGGAAACTAAGAATAAGATAAGTGACCTGCGAGCCAAGGTAAGGCAGTTATCACAATTGATTTCCAAATTGATTGAAAAAATGGAAGTCTCTAGCCCGGTACTTCCTCCATCTCAGTTCACAAAAAATCAGCCCCTACCACCATCTTTTAACCCTTCTGCTCCTCCATATGAGAAAAAGGAAGGCCCCATAAAAGTGTACAGAAGTGTGATATCTCAGGCTCTCATGCAAGGGAGACAGCAGGGAGACCCTGAGGCCTATTCTGCCCCTTTGGGTATTTTCCTGTGGTGGTCCAACAACACCCCCCAAATGCTCAGTTTCCTCAGGGGTGTGTACAATGGGAACACCAACCTCTGGCATTCAAGGTTATTAAAGATTTGAAGCAGGCTGTCATGGCTTATGGTATGCAATCAACCTATGTGATTGGATTAATACAAGGATTAGCAAATGAACATAGATTATTTCCTCATGATTGGGAAGTTTTGTGCTGTACAATTTTAGAGCCAAGCCAATATTTGCAGTTTAGAACTTGGTGGAAAGATGAAGCAGATATTCAAGAGAGGGTTAACAGGGGACAAAATCCC
>NW_004524680.1:8184268-8185871 GCF_000260255.1 Octodon degus | reverse complement strand
TGGACTAATGAATGCCGCTCCAAACTTGATAAGCATGGCCAACCCTTACAATCTCAGGGAAACTGGAGAATGGGTCCATCATCCAGGGGCTCAGAGATAAATAATACTAAATACCTGCAGTTTCCATTGGCCAGCCTGAATTTCAATCAAACACAAGATCACAGATCTTTTTCATGCAACCCCCAGAAGCGGAAGCACAGCTTTAGATCTGATGGCTGCAGAAAATTAGCATTTGCTCCCCGCCTGTGTTTAAGAAATTAAAACTAGAATTTTCAGCCCTATTCCAAAAGATACTGTAGAAAGGAGTAATAATACTGTAAAGAGGAGTAGTATTACCCAACGCGTATTTGTACATTTGGTAATTATTGATAGCGATTATAAAGGAGAAATATTACTTATGATGTCTACTACTAAACCTCTTCAAATTAAAACTTAAATACTTCTCAGATGGGAAGAGGATTAAAAGACAGCAGGAGGTGGGAAGGAGAAGAGGGGGAGAAGAAAAAAAAGAATTAAGATGAGTTATATTCAATATCAACTTCCCACAAGGAAGATCATTATGTGCTGCAAACACGGACTAATAAATAAATTTAATGAATATGAAAAAAAAAACTTAAATACTTATTAAAATAGAAGTCAGCTTCTCCTTATTATGTATATTAGAACACTTACTGCATTGCCTGGCTCTATTGTCAGCAGTAACAACAAAAGTTTTGTAAAAAGGGGGTTCTTTTAAATTTCAAATGGTTGGTTCCCAGTTGGAGGCACCACCTGGGGGAAGGGACAAACTGAGATCAGGAAGGCCTTGTGCTCCCATCCACTTGCATCCTAGGCTGACCCAGATCGACATCTGCAAAATAGGCTCAGCCGCAGAGGCCTGTGTTCCTGATGCTCAGTAGGTGTGTGTGTGGCTGGATTCGCAAGTTCTTCGGGCTCAAGATAGTACTTTAGAAGGTAATGTGGGCTCCAAAAACCCTTTGTAGGTGCTAAGACCATTAAGCTGCTCCTAGCAGTTGGGCAGCACACCTATGGAGTAAAATCAACCAAAGACAGCCCCAGGGCTAACTGGTCTGCAGGTTTTGTTTGGTGTAATTGATGTTGTTTATACAAGCAAATCAAAGTTATAATTCTCTCCACCCAAATCATTGTTTAAACCACACCAGATTCTTATATTGCACAATTGGTCATTCATTTGTGTTAAAAATTTTTAAATTGTTAAAAAGAAATAGTTAAAAAATAAAAATTAAAGAAAAATATTTTAACAGCTTTTCAAATGCAAATGTGGGTGGCCTCCAGGTAGAGCAGCTACTAAGGTGAAAGGCCACTGCCCCGCATATTTTAAAAGACTATTTAAATTTCTTTTAATTCCTAATAGGTTTCATTGCTTGTTTTACTGTCACAAATTAAAAATGGCATTAAAAATAGGGCTTTAATATTTTACAAACAAATATAAAGGTTTAAAATAATGTGTAAAAGCCATGAGATTTAAATTATCACTTGATTTGACATTCATTTAAATATTAAAAGGCCTAATGGTGGCCTCCAAAGGCCACTGTAGGATCAAAATTCTGTTAAAGCAAAAGAGTCAATCCTGACAACTCAC
>NW_004524680.1:8140008-8173768 GCF_000260255.1 Octodon degus | reverse complement strand
TTCTGAGGCTCTGGGCTCACTTGGAGAGAGACTAATCTCAGTGAGACCTCTGAAGCTACATTCATCAGGTCTTCTCGTCGTTTCTTTCGGCACCAACCCATAACATACAACATCATGTCTTCACTGCTTCCATATAGTCCCAGCATACTGGTTGCCAAGATTACTAGTATCTAATATTCTGCCTAAGACCTTACCTGTACCCTCAGTCCTAGAGGCACCTACAGAGGTGACATCATTCTTGCATGACAGCTGAGGATGAAAAGCCTGGCATGAGAAGGGGCCAGTCAAAGCCGTGTGGCCCCAGGCCTGTGCACTCTCAGATATTTTGCATCTTGGGAGAAAGTTCTGGTTGAGCTCCGAGGCTGGTCTCCAGGGAACTTCTTATCATAGTACATACTGGTGTCCAATAATGTGTTCATGACCCGCTTCATACAGACTCTGCTCTGAGAGGCTGACTCTACTGCCTGTATAACTGAAGCCACCTTGGCTTCTACTAAGAGCTGGTCAATAGGAGACACTGATAGTATATAGGAGAGTAGGGAGGGGGATACCAATGGAGAGAGTAACCCCAGATCCTCCTACTTTGCCAGTGAGATCTGTGTGTTCCCAGACCCCAACTCTTCTGGGCTCTGGTAACACACCCTAGACAACTGATCCTTCCAGCTTCAATGTAAAGAAGGCCTTGTCCAGTTCCCAGATCCTGTGCTTTTCATCCTCCCTTCTTTGTTTCCTTTACTTGACCTCCTTTTTAGTAACAGTCCCTCCATTAAACTCTAGGGAAACCCTCCAGGTGTTCTTCCTGCTTGTCCTTGGAGCTCCAACCAAATGCCAGCCCTGGAGACCTGTAGGTGAAGGTCATTCAGTGTCAGGGGAGATGTGACAGCAAGTAAGGCTGGAAGCAAGCAGGGGCACTCTGGCCTCTACTAAAGGCCACCACATTGAGCCTTTGAAAGGATCACAGGCCTGGACCCATTTGATGTGTAAGGGGGAAAGTAGATGGATTATCTAGATTCACCTTGGGTTTTCCTGCTTTTAATTGCAAAAACTGCATTCGATCCCCATTGTGCTGTGCTGGCCCTCCACCCAGAGAACACTGAGAAAGTGACTGAGACTGAGCATGGTGGTGCACACCTAGAATCCCAGCACTTGGGAGACTAAAAACAAGAGAATCACTATAAGTCTGATCTATGTAGTGAGACCCTGTAGACTTTGTACTAAAATTCAAAAAAAAAGAAAGAAAGAAAGAAAAGAAAGCAAACTGTTTTCCTGATACTAATCACAAAGGCTGCCTACTCCATAACAGAGCAATCTATTCAATACTGCCGAATATCACAAACCGCACAACTCCTGGAACGGGTCATCACTGCATAAAATCTTAGCCCTGAAGTCACTTTTCAGGGGCCCCTTAACTGCTGCACTGTGCCTTAAGGCATGTATTTCAGTGAAATTCTTTCTGCACTATTGAACTTTTGGTAAATTCCTGGATCACCAACCCTCAGCCTGGTATCTCCCATGGGACCATAAATCCAACAACTTGATAATTTCAAGCTGTAGTAAGTACAAGAGATTATAACATTCTCTGAACATACTGAGGAGGTCCTGGGTCAATACAAAGTCTAGACCATAGGTGAAAAGTTGGAAAAAAAAAAAAAACCTCAAGGTCTGGCACATAGTAAGTTCTTCACAAAGACAGCTGAAACAGGAACCTCCTTTCCTTTGAAGGAAAGGAGTAAATATGTACCTTTTTTCCTCTGAAATTCAAGAAAACAGCTAATTTTCTTGGCATAAAGACCTGGAGGAAGGAAGTGACATCACTTGAAGGCCCATTTAATCATATAAATGGAACCTGAGCTTTAATTAGGCACAACCAGCACCTTGCCACTTCATTCTTGAAGGTGTGGTCTCTCATCACTCTGAAAAATCTACTACTTTACAATAACCTCTACCAAGACTCTTGGAACTTCATGGTGTAAGGACATGCTTGCTGATGACAAAGGTGAAGGGTTAAAATTAAATGTAGGAAAGAATGTATGCAATGTGTTAATTATTGAAACTGTCCTACCAATTTGGTTTGAAACTGTCTCGTTGCTATTTGTTTCTCAATAAAATTATGGAAAAAAATTAAATGTAGGAAAGATCCTCCATGTTCAGTGACTACAGGGATCTTGTTCTAAAGATTATATGTTGAGATGCCTGGCAGAGCACCCTGATGTGTGCAGATACTCCTTGTGAGCCTGGCACTCTCTCAAAAATGTTCTCCTTCTTACCTTTCTTGAAGACAAAGATATTTATTACTCCAGACATTTGACCAGTTCCTGGGGGTTACAAAGTTCCTGCTTCTAGTCACACACACACATGCACACTGGGAATACTGTCTATGATGGTTCATGGTTATGTCAACTTGAGTAAGAAGTACCCGGTTCAATTAGTTTATCATAGTTCTGGCTGTGAGTGAAGGGATTTGGTTGAGAAGAGAAGACCGATCATGGGTGTGAGTGGCACCAGCTGATAGATTTATAGCCTCAATAAGAATATAAAAGGACATCTAAGAAATAAAGCTCACTTCTTTTTCTTCAGAGGAGCTCCAGGACTCACCTTCACCTTGGATGTCATCTGCTGGCTTCCAGCACAGACTCTTTGGTCAACTCACACGACTTGGATCCTTGGATTCTCAGGACTCTACAGTGAGCTCGGGCCTTTGATCTTTGACCATATTCTTTGGATCTCCAGGGCCCAGATAGCCTCTTCCACACCTCTTTGGGAGGGTATTGTAAGCCTAGTGTGTAAAGCCTTGTATATTTCTGTGTAATTATGTATGTTTTAATGGTTTGTTAAATTTTGTTTAATTATTTTTAACCTTGGTGTTAAAGGCTTTTGTCATTTCTGAATCTAGACCTTTAAATTGAGCAGCTACAATTTATATTTATACATCTCACATTAAATCTGTTTCTCTTACTGATACACAGCCACTTTTGTCTCAACTGTTACTTAGAAGGCCTCACTAGTAGAAGGATTTTGGAGTCTTATCCATGCAGATGATTCTCCATCCAGAGCCTTCTCAGGTGGAAATCTGACAGCCATGTAGCAGAACTCCTTCGGTTGGAACTGGAATTTTAGATGTTAAAGCTCTTTCCATGTGGTGATGTCAACTTCTTTTTGTTCTCTTTCTTCTGTGTAGTCATGTATGTTTTAATGGTTTGTTAAATTTTGTTTAATTATTTTTAACCTTGGTATTAAAGGCTTTTGTCATTTCTGAATCTAGACCTTTAAATTGAGCAGCTACAACTGTAGTTTCTTTAAGGCTACAAAAGGCATGCAGAGGAGTCTGTCAGCCATTTGAAGAAGTGGGAGATGAATGACTAGAGTGTGTATTCACTCTTACCAGATCAGAACTAGTGCTCTCGTGGCATTCCTTTATCAAAAGTGTCAGCACAACACTTGGCACAAGATAGTATCTTTGGTGTCTAGCCACTAATGGTCTGTGACTTGACCAGTTTCCTCAATGGTAAATAAGTGTCAGATGGAACACACCTGGGAGACATCTTGTGAGAGTTTATAACCATTAGGCATGTGCCTGGCACACGGCAAGCCCTCCCCACAAAGACACACTGCAGGTGTCACTTTTGTCACTATTGGTAGCATCAGGCTTAAGGGGACCCTCAGCGAAATCACCTAATTAACTACCACAGAAATAGCTGCCCCATTCTACAGGGTTGGCATCTGTGAGGGTTTTCTCATAGATAAGTCTGGAGGAGGTCACAGTCCACAGGCATTCAACCAAACTCTGATCTAGAACTTGCCAGGAAGGTGTTTTATAGGTGAGAGCCAAGGCCGTGGTCAGTCAGTTTTAAGGAAGGTCAGCCTGTGGTCTGGGCAAGACTGATTCAGTCAAAGTCTATGATGGTAGGAACTAAAGCACATCCCAGGAAATGGTGTCACTATATTCCTTCCTTGCAGGTGGAGTGAGGAGGCCTGGGAGCCTTGAGTAGCCCCGGTGCCCGCTGTGGGCTGGTGAAGTGGAGAAAGGTACGTTCCCCTTGCTCCTGGTGCATGACTCCCTTGCGCATCCCCTTGCTCCTCTCAGCTACCTATACATCCTACAAATGTTCATGATTCACCACCACAGTCTAGTGTAGGTGTCAGTTAAGACCAGAGGTAGGAATGACCTCAGGGACAGTCCCTCAAGGTAAGGGTGGTTGCCATGATATGAGTGACACTGGAAGGAGTTCTCACCTCCCAAAGATCAAGAACATTCTAGTTTCCTAGCATGGCTCCAGCATGGCTCTGGGCTGAAGTGACAGGTTATCCTGGCTCTTTGCATCCAAGAGAAATGACAAGAGTGTCACCCACTCAGGTAACAGTACTGATGATTCTCTGGGAAACCCACTTCCATTACTCTTGTTTCAACCCTAGATAGCCTCAGGGGTTCTGCTCAGCCTTGGAGGGCCTGGGTTAGGAGGTAGGTAGAAGACGCAGCAGGGATCCCACCCCCTAGGGCCTCCTGTGTCCTGAGCCAGATCTCAGCTCCCCTGGGGTTCCACTCCCTGCTGGAATCTCCCCATCTGCTTGAGAACTCCTCTTTCCCAGAAATCTCTGTTCATGGATCTGTTTGCCCGTGAACTGAGTCCTGCCTTCCACCTCTGCACCATAGCTGTCTGCCTGTCTCCACTGATACTCTAATCCTGCCTTCCTTCCCTCTCCTTTCTTCCTCTTCTTTTCCCTTCTCTCCCCTTCCTTATCTTACTTACAATACCTTACTTTATCTTATCCTACCTTACCTTACGTTCCTTTTCCAACTATCATTTATGTTTATTACATTTAACATTTTGCCCCACCATGGAGTATGAATTCCTTAAACATTAGATGACCAGTATTCACTAATATGTGCCCAATAGATGATAGCTTTTTAATAACTAATTCTTGAATGAATTGAATTTTTTAAATGTGGCTCAAAATTGAGCCCATAAACATGGTTTTATATCAAGGGGCTAGCCACAAGATAAACATATATATGGAACCAAATCTGCATTTCTCCAATTAATATCTTGGTATATTAGGGGTTTGACATTTGATCAGCATCAAGATCCCTTCTTTGGCCATTCCCTGCATGACCACTGGCATAGTGTTTCAGCTTACCTGGTACACAAAACAAGCACGGCTGCACAAACCTGTACCTGTTAGGTACTCCACAAGAACTTCAACAGGAGAATGCTTGTAAGTTAGCAGGAAGGGCACTTAGCACACCTGTGTGCTTGGCTGCCCCTTTGTACACGTCGTGTGCCATTACGTGCATGCTGTGTGGTGGGCAAGTGGTAGCCCCATAGGAGTCCATGGAGAGGGCCTGAGGCAAGTGCATCGCTGTGTGGCAGGCACTCATCACACGGTGCTGGTTGGTCGGTCGTAGTAGCTCACAGCACTGGCGGTTACTCCTGCCTTATTTGATAATGCTTGCCTGACCGCAAAGCCAGGGCCAGCCTGTGGTGGCACTCACCTCTCCAAGTCACTTCACAGAGTCATTATCACCACAAAAGAAAGATGGCTCCTGAAAGGGCTCATACTGCAGCAGGACGCAGGAGAGTCCCTGGGCCAAACAGCTCTGTGGTGAACTGGCCTCCCCTATGCGGAGCGTCTACCTTTAGGTTTTGATTATGAACTTTGCATTTCCAGAGAGGGAAACCTTGCAGTCTTTACAAGTTAGTGCCAGTCATGAGTCATGGGGCCTCCTTGTCCGTTGGGTTTCAATCACCCTAAACTCTATTCCCTCTTTTCCCTCTGGGGTCCCCAACAGTTCCCCCGGGGTGATGGTCCTGTATCCTTGCTGTGTGTGCTCTGGTTTATGTCTGACCAGCAGCAGTACACACTTGACGACAACCTGGACCCCAGTAACCCTGATTTCGAGCCCACGTGCTTCACTGGAAATGGAGAATGGGGGTGGGGTTATCACTGCACCCAGGAGAGACCAAAGTGAGTCGGTGGGGGGAGAGGGGGTCAGGTTCTAGAAATAATGTGAATGTAAAACCAACAGGATTTCCCAAGAGATCAGATTTGTAGTGGAAAAAAGAAGAGTCAATAATCCCAAACTCTTCCATCTGGATAGTACAAAAAGGGGCCCAGAAAAGAAAAATTCAGCAGAGGAAATCTCAGTTCTGTGAAGGTCAAACACCCCTTTGACTTAGTTTCCCCTTCCCCTCTCCCTTGAAACAATATTCAACTACCTTTGGGTTCGTGCCTCTGTAACTAGCTGCCCAAGATCAGTTCTGAGGCCATGTCCTAGAAGGGGATTGTTCTGCTGTAGAGCAAATTTCTTCCTTTTCTAGGACCTTTTGGAGAAGGTGCCCCAACAGAGTTGTGCTATGAAGCATACACACAGCAGACATGGGCCATCCGGCTGCCACCTGGGGCTCTGCTCTAGGGCTGCATTACAACTGTGGTCGAGGAGCAGCCTTCACCACTCCCTCCCTGAGCAAAGACCCAGAGAATTGCAAATGTGCCATAGAAATTTTAATGGAAAAAAGAAAATATGTTTTACAACACTGCAATAAATAATTCTTCCTGTAAAGATGCCATAAAATATATATGGCGTTGCTTAAAGCATTTGTTACAAAAGAAAAGCTCAATCCCTTGCACAAGGTATGCATTTTACATAAGCTGGATGTCTATTAAGACATGTAAACACTAGTGACACAAGATTTTCTGTTTTCTCATTTTTCAGGAAAGCTACAATAATAAATACACCTGATGTTCACTTGATGGTTGTCGCATTCTGGTAAGTTTCAGAATGGCACCCTAAGGCCATTTGTAAAGATGCCTTCTCTGTACAAACCAAGGCAGAGAGGACAAGCACAGAACACACATGACAGCGAGGTCTTCTTTGAGTCCGCATTTCTGTAGTTACATTGGAATGGCTATGTGGGGCAAGTCTGGTGCAGAATCCCACCAAGGCCTGAGGCTTCCACCTCCGTTGGACCAGACGTCCAAATTCACTTTCCCACCATGGTGAGAAACGAGAGCCTTGTGTGGAGCTTGAGAAAAACCGTGCCATCCTCTGGAGGTGTGGCCACACTGGTCCTAGCATAGCTGGATTCCATTTCTTGTAGAACTGTCCCAGAGTCCACCCATGTCCCCCACCCCCACCCCCAAGGTGAGTTTGGGCAGGTCTCCAGCAGCTCCACCATCCAAACCAAATCCTTAGTCCTCTTAATGCACTGCACACTAATGTGCAGCAATGGAAAGAAAAACCTACAAAAGCACAACACATAAATATCCAGAGACTCAGACATATCAAGTGAATGCACACACACACACACACACACACACACGCATGCACGCACTCACACATGCACACATCCCAAATGATTACATGAGGATCCACCTCCCTACTCCCCCACACCCCCAGAATGAATCCCTTGTGAGTACAGGCCAATCACTTTGACGGATATAAGTTTGACACTAATTCAAGCTTAATTTCTATGCCTGAGGGTCACAAATGATTTTCTTTCTTTCTTTTTGATATCATGAAGTGCAGGATAGACATTTAGCTGAAGTTAAAATTGCATATCTAAGAGGGATTATCAGCAATTTGTTAGCCTGTGGGAATAGACTAGAAATTCTTTCTCCTAGTTAATCAATTTTGGTGGTTTAAATTCTGCTTAGCATCTTTGATGTCTTTGTCCCTTGTCTCCTATGTGTTTTTAATTGGAAAACTTCTCATCAAAGTTTTGTATAGAACAATATATCTTCACATCTCCCAGCTGGGGCTAATCTGTTTCCCTACCTAAATCTTGCTCCATGATGTCCCCAGTGTCACCTAGCTCTGTGCAGAGTCTATTTGGTGGAGATTTCTGTTAAGGCAGGGGGTGGGCTGAGATGACCTCATAAGGGCCTTCCCAGCCCAAAACCAGCTGTCACAATGCTATTTATGGACTGAATTAACAAATATATAATTAGCCCTTTTCAGGAGTGTGTGCTTCTCTGAGGAGCCATCAAATTATAGAGAAATCTTGCTAATTGTGGGTTCTGCTTCATTGGGTTTCCACTAATCGCATCTTTCTTTTCATTAGATTTTTCTTTCTCTACCCAACTTCTAAGATTCAGCTCAAGAAAATGAAACAGTTATCGAGGCACTCTCTGGTTCAGTGTGCGTCCTGCTCACCTGCTGCCATTACAAGATCTTGAAGGCATGTGGCCAGTGACCACCCAGCCTCACCGTGGCCTCCCTGCCCGTAGCTGACACGCAGCTGTGCTGTAAAGAAGTGTGGAACCATTGTGTGCACCAGCCATCCCTATGCCTCTATAGCTCACATTTAGGAGCTGTGCCATCTTCCTAGGTGAAAGAAGGTTAACATTTCCCCTCACTCCATTGTCCAGTTATCTGGCTAACGCTGATTGCTAGAGTGCACCTGAGCAGGGGATTCCTAAACAGAGGAGTTCAAGGAGCTGAACCAGAGACGTGATTCCTTCCTGAGAGAAGTCTATAAGGCAGCTCCATCTGGGAAATTCCAGGCAGACAAGTTAGCCCCAGCTTAGGAGCCCAGCTTCCTGCTGGGAGGACTCAGCCTTAGGCCCCCAGTCCCCAGCCCTGTCCACCAAAATGCCAACCAAGAGTATGGTATACACTGACACTGATCTCATTTATCCACTAATACCTGTCTTGGAGACATCTGCTTCCTACCTGGCCATAGCATCTTTTGTAGAAGAGATCAAGAAGTGATTAGCCCCGGCCACATGATCTGGTCACACATGCAGCATAAGGGGAAGCCAGCAGAGATGCCCAGTAACCCCATCACTTGCTGCCATACAGCTTCTGCTTTTAGAGCCCAAGGCTTATGGCTGATGTTATAAGGCCTCCTTAAAGTCAACCACACTCTGGATGACTGAGGTCTCCCAGCAACCTGGATAGAAACCCAAGACCAGAGTGAGGACCCAAAAATTGAATGGGAAACTATGAAGGCTAAAAACTTCCAAAATAAGAGTCCTAGCCCCTTGAACACTTCCTCTCTCCTATCCTCAATTTCCCCTCCTCTGTACTCTCAAGTGGCCCTTTGCCCTGCAATAGCTGTCACCATGTCAAAGGAAGCAGGTGACCAGAAGGTCAACCACACCCAGATTCCCATAGGTTTGTTTGTCCCACACTTGCTTTCAGACAAAACCAGGAAGACACTGGAGGAAGATTCCAAGCCCCACCTCCCAGAAGCTTGTTCACACCAGTATCTAAAAAATGAGTTCCACCCCCTCCTCCTATAGCAATCCCACCCCTCCAGGTCCTTCCTTCACAGATGGAAAAGGAAGGCTCGGTGAGATGGGCCCGTTCACAGGTTTGAGCACCGCCGTCCTCCAGGTTCTTCTGAGATCTACCTCCCAGGAAGGGGTCACCTCCCCAGGTTCACAAGTGTAGGCTGGAGGGGTCTCGTGGAAGCCCTTCATCCTTCCGGAAGGCCTGCCCCAGCATGGGCCTGCCAGCCTGACCGTCGTGCCAGAGAACTCACTACCGTCGGACTCCATGTGCTCTCTGAGGTCCGTTGATATGGAGAAGAGACGCCTGAGGACAAAGGTCTGCATGGTTAATAATAGTGATCAAAGGCCTAGTCAGAACATGGTTCATACCTCAGTTTTATCCATGGTACTTAGCACAGTACTGGGCTTTTGAACCAGGTAGAGGAACTAGCAGATACAGGAAACACCCTCTGGTTGGCCAGAAGGTTTCTCCTCTCCAAAACCTCCCCAGCAGAAATCCTCTCCCCATCATGAACCCCTTCCCCAACTCAGTTTACCCGGAGGTGCCACCCCTCTCCCTCCTGAGTCAGGCCCTTATGACCTCCTCTTGGGGCAACCAGAGAGAGCCAGCCCCAGCACCCCTTCCTTCCACCCCCACCCTCACCATGTGCTTGCAGTCAGGACCCTTGGTTTGGAGGTCCCACTTTGCCACCTTCCCACACCAGCCCATTTCCCAAGTGGAGTGACCTTGCCGCCCCTGACCCCAGCAAGCAGAGCACATGTGCAGCAGTGGTGCAGGCTTCACTTGTGTGGCACTGTATCATGTGGGGGTCTGCAAGTCCCCAAGTGCTGTGACCCCAGCAAAGCAAAGGTGAGTTGAGCCAAATGGCCCCTGTGGGTAGAGGAGCCACACTTCTCCAGGAAACAAAGGGGGCACTAGAAGAGTGTCTGGTAGGCAGCAGGTATCCAAGATGTGCCATCAGAGCTAGTTCTAGGCACCCTGGGCAGAGGGAGTATTTAAAACATCCAAGCCCAAGGTGGGGAAACCAAAGCTTAGTGTAACAAGACATCACCCATCTGTGATGGTACAGTGAGGTGCCAGGCATTTAAGATGCCAGGCTGGGCAACTCTCCCCTTGTTCCATGAGGACAAACAACCATCAATGCCTACCTCTCCAGAAGGGACAGCAGAATGAGAAGGGCTACAGAGAGGCAGGACTTGCGTCACTCATGCCGCACATCCCCACAACTGCTTGGCCTCCACCAGGTGTACTGCCACAAGACAATGGCACTGACTTGACCCAACTGCCTTGGGACCTTCCCGCTACAGGGCCATCTTCTTCAGAGCACAGTGTCCCAAACACACTTATCTAGGGTGAAGATGTATTGGCCACCACTTTGCAGGAGGTACCTACTTGTGGAAGACACCCAGCCTATTTCATACATGGCCATCAGGCATGTGCATGTGAACAGCCAGTGACAGGTTCACATCACGTGGGTCTGGAGTGGTTTCTGGAGACTTGCACTGAACCTCACTATATTTTCACTTAGTCATGTGCAGTCATGCCATCATGCTGGCAGTGGAGATGCAGGAAAACTAGTTGCCTCTTTCCTGTCCAGGATCACCCCCATCCCCTGCCCAACACTTACTGCTCCCAAAGCTAGGGACTGGGAAAGTTTGCTTCCCAGTATGTCGATCCATGATGGACACAAGCACTGGGGGAGTCAAGGGGAGGACAAGACTAGCCCAGCAGGGGCCATGGACCAGGAGAGACTTTGAAAGGAGCAGCAAAACACTTCCTCTCCAGCTGGGCACTGCCAAGTGGCAGGGAAACCCTGCT
Organism: Octodon degus; assembly: GCF_000260255.1. Taxonomy (NCBI): domain Eukaryota; kingdom Metazoa; phylum Chordata; class Mammalia; order Rodentia; family Octodontidae; genus Octodon; species Octodon degus. Next base: position 8,162,715 of record NW_004524680.1, on the reverse strand, counting down.
GAGTGGCAGTGGAACCTGTCTGGACAGTTTCCTGGTGCAAAGGCAAGGTGACAGCCACAGCTGATGTGCTTCAAGAGACCATCACAGAATGTGTTGTGCCCTAGAGCTTACCAGGGCAAACATGCCAAAGACAATTCACACCTGCAATGCTCAGTGGCCAGCAGCGGTAGCATCATAGACCACATCTTGGGGGTAATGAATGAGGACAAGGGCATGGTACACATTGTCACTCTTGGAGCAAGTAGGGACCCAGGCAGCCTGAATGGCTTTCAGGGACCCTCACAAGCATTGGTCTGTGCTTCCTGTCTATGTGTGGCTGGGCCATCCCCACACGTGTTTGGGGCCACTGTGCTGATGCTCGCCCCACACAGAAGAGGTCCCAGGGACAGGCCAGAAATCCAGCCTGCTTGGGCTTCGGCTGTGAGACCCAGCATCTGCAGACGCCTCTCTTGAAGCTGTAGTTAGTTCCCCTAACAGAGGAAAACAACATTTAATACGACTTATTTATTCACAACGAAAGCAGTAACCACAGAGGTCCCCGGAGAGACGGACATCAAGTGCATAAATCAGAGCTACACAAAGGCAACTACAGTATTTTCTTGCCAACAGTTCCTCAACCTGAGGGAACAAGCAGACAAAAGCAGGGCATTCTACGAGACTAAGGACCTGGACTCTTCAAAAATATCAACATCAAGAGACAAAAACAGTGAGAGAGAGATGCCCTCAATTGGGGGGAGCTGGGACAACAAGACAAGCAGGTCTGGGACATATTTGTGGATGGCATCTTAGATTCACAAAAAGCTCTGCAGGATATTTCAGGGGAAACTTGGGATCTTTGCGTATAGATTATATTAGATAATATATGGTACTAAATTTCTTAGGTGTGACAATGGCACTATGTAGGAAAATGCACTTGTTCATGAGAGATATACAATGTTTTCTTTGGCTGAACCACCTAAAAGTTGTAGACATGACACTTTTTCCTCCAAATGTCTCTGAGTGAGGGTTGAGGGGAGTGGGAAAGGAAAGAGGGTGACGTGTTGAGGCTAGTGGGTCTGGGAGTAAGGATTGGCTCATCATACTATTCCTTCAAACTTTCTGTAACTCAGGGATTTTCAAAACAAACTTGGCAGGGAGATCCTGATTGTAGCCTTTTGTGTTCCTGGAGCAGCAGCCTCTGTCGGGGTGTGACTGTGGAACAACCACATAAAGTGGATAACGCTCAGTGCTCTAGAGAATTCCAAGAGCACTGGGCCTTGGCTCATGGGGTGACCATTGCTTTCTGCCGTGGTTTGTGTCTCTTCATCTTCCCAGCTCCCAGTCTCCTGCCAAATGACAGTGTTTAGGCTCTCCTTCTGGGGGCTCAACCTTCACAGATGCCCAGTGATCAGGATACCCAGGCCAAATGCCTTTGTGGGCCAAGCTCCTCCAGGGCTTAGTGCCCACAGTTCCCACCTGTGCTCTCCCACTGTGTTAAGCCAAAAGCTACCAGGGCTCTGGGAGTGAAATGACTTCCAAGAGCCCAGCAATGCAAGACACAACATGCTACCACTCTTTCGTTGCCTAAGATGCTACCAGGATCCCACAAAGACCGTGTCTCTGCAGAGAAAAACCAGTTTACAAGAGTGAGCCCCACATCACACCACTTTAAGAACTGAACCGCACTCACAGATGACAGTGACTGTGATGCCCATTGGAGGACACATTTTGGCATACATCTAAGATCTTACACCTCTATGGACACCCTCCCAGGGCATCTGTTAGGGTTCATTATAAAAAGAATATGGAGGAAAAGAGGCTAGAAGCCTTGGAGATCAATGATTGTTTTTGCCTGTCTCACCTTCCACTTCTACCCAATGCACACACACAGCAGAGTTCTCTCCACTTTCCAGCTGCAAGTACTTGTGCTGGGAAACGGATCCCTTGGGCTTTCAGATCTGGATGAGGCAGAGAAAAATGATCTGCTGAAACTTAGTGGTGGTTTCTTAGTTACATTCCTGATGTTTATCATCAGGTGGTCTCTTGCGCAGAGAGTGAACAGGTGAGCTGAAGTGAATCCTGCTCCCCTTTTGTCAGGGTGGGCTTTTAATGAGCACCTCCCAGGGAAGCCATTCCAGGTAGCAATCTGCCCATTTGCTTCCTCCCCTACAAAGAGGAGAGATGCAGGGGACTCCTATGTAGCAAATGATCTGCTACGCTCATGCCTGATCACAGGCCACCATCTCAACCAGTAGTGTACATTGGGAACACAACAGCCCCACAGAGACAGTGATCAAATTTAGAGCTCTAAGAGTTTGCTGGGAATAGAGGCTGCTGTCTTTGTTCCATGACAGAGAGGTGCAAGTGGAAAGAGAAGAGCTCGTTCCAGCTCTGGGATGATCCAGGAATCACAGAACCCAGAGAGATTGGTTCACTCCTAAATAAAATGCCTAACAAGCTGACAGTTAAGACAGCACCTTCTGCCTGGTCTGATGCTGTGAGGATCGAGATGGGATGCTCTCTATAAAGTGATGAGCCTAGGGCTCTAGGATAATCAACACCATTCCCCACCTTCTTCCTGTCTTTGATGGAGCAAAGATGGAGGTCTCTTAGTGGAAAAGAGTTCAAGTGAGAGTCAGAAATCTCATTAAGTATATACAAGGCATGTTGACTTCTGGAAGATGAGGCAACCTCCTGTGTTTCTGATAGAATGCAACTCTTGCTGAGCTTGCACTGATGGAAGCTGAAGCCCAGTCAATCACACAACCTGTGTGCTTTCATTGCCCTGGCTGGATGGGCATGGTTAACTGGAGAAAGACTACAAGTTCACCTGGTCAAAGGAAAGTACCAAGTGTGTGAGGGAAGAAGAGAGGTCAAAAACACGAAAAAGTCCAGCAACAGGGAACTTTGGAAGGCTGCGCACAACAACAACGACAAAAGCAGCCAGGACAACAGTAGAAAGAGTAACAAGTGTGAAGACCCAAATTCTGGCCACGTGACCTCATACAGTGTTCACCTCTCTGAACCTTGGTCTCCTCCCATCAAGACAAGGGAAGTCCACAGGATAATGTGGGCTGAGCTTCATTGGCTTGGAGGTGCCCTCTATCAACCACAGATTCTGGTGCTCCATCAAGGATGGCCCCTCCTACCAAATCAAGAGCCACTATCTCAGTTGCCCCTGCTATCACCCTAAGAGCATTTACTAGGTGTGTTCAGGGGACTCATTAGCCAGATCCTGCAAGGAGAAATACACAGACCATAAGAGAGAAAAGTCCACTCCATGGAGAAGGAAACCATGCCCTACACACTTCAAGACTGATCTTGGAAAATAAGGCTTGGGCTCATCTTTCAGAGGGCTGAACCAGCAGCAAAAAGCAGAAGACACCAGAGGGACACAGAACCAAGATAAGGTGTAAATTGCCTCCATGACTTAAATTGTTATCACCAGAGGAGAAAGAAAGTGTTCATCTTACTTTGTTGCAACAAAGGGAGTCAACTGTGTGAAAACATAGAGAATGTTTTCTATGTTTCCCTGGGAAGAGAGGCTCTCCCTGTTATATGAAGCATTCAAGCAGAATGGTCACTGCATGACCACCTTCCACAGATATTTTAGTCAGAAGCCATCTCTGAAGGGAGGGTGGAGCCAGTGTTACTCTGACTGACTCAAAGGGCCTAGGGTGTACCCCTGTGGAGACACAGAAACACATTCCCTGGTAGGAGGGCTAAGTCGGGGCATCGGTGTGCAGGAGTCAGCAGTGTGGACCCTTCAGGGGTTGAAACTGAGACTATGGTCTCATTTCTGCCAAGGATCAGCTCTGTAATATTGAGCAGATTCTTCATTCTTTCAGTGCCATATGCAAATCAAAGATTATTACACACACACACACACCCCATTTGAGGGCAAATCTTACAAAGGTTTTCCAGAGAACTCCTACAGGTATTTGAAGCAACCTCCTCCAAAGCATAAAGTACTCTGCAGATGTGCATTCATATGTTCATACCTATGATTGACCTCCTACAGCCAGCACTCTCTTCAGAGAGGAAAAATTTCAACAAGAGCAACTGCTTCTATCCTCTGGACATATTTTAGAGCCCTCAGTTGGGTGCTCCGTAAAGTGAGATCTGGAAAACCAGTGAACTGATAAAAACCTTGAAGATAACTGTCAACTTTGGCCAAGAGAGTCTAAGGTTCACAGACTCTTTCCGAAGGTCCTGTGTCCTAGACGAAGGGGACATTTCAACACAGGGTGTAGCATTAAAGTGCATGCATAGCCTTTCCAGAGGAGTCTTGAATGCTCCTTGTTTCAGCCCAATGGCCCACACACTTGGGACAGGTGGCATTTGGGTGCTGTCTCCTTTAGGAAGTCCCGGAGGCCAGTAAACGTGCTCCTTCTGCGTAGTGCAGCCAAAGCCCATTCGGTCCAGGAGCAGGAACTTCCGGTGTACAAAAGGGAAGTGGGGGATGAGTGAATGGGTGACTTTTAGAAATGGCAGGAATGATGATGAGAGAAAATTAAAGTCCCCTCAGTGAATGTGGAGGTCAAACTGTCCCTTATTCCTGCCAGTGTAAGGGTCTACAATGTGCCATATTCTTTAGCCTAAACTATCCCCTAAGAGGTTAGCAAGTCTTCTCTTTGGGGTCACCCCTATTGAGAGCAGGGAGGAATTTCTCTGCTATCTAGACAAAAGCATCCCCTGAGATTGACAAATTCCCAGTAGGCCAAGATACAGCCTCTAAACTCTTCCTGAGACCAACATGAACTTCCCCTATTTACAAATCAAATGCAGTTAAAGACAATCTTTCTTGAAATATATATATATATATGTATACTTTTTTAAAACAAGGAATGCCCTGTCACTTTTGATTAGGAAACCACATCCGCATACTAATACCCATTCTCATCCAAGCATTCCAAAACTATAATTCTTATTCACATAGTAGATGCTGCACAAAATCATCGTCTTTATCCTCAATAGGAAAGAAATAATAAAATAGATAAGCTGTGGTTCCAACCATTTGCCAGTTTCTCCTGACAATTCCAGTGGCACGGCAAATTGTTGGAGCTAGAGATGATTCAAATTAAAAATGTCTTAAATTAATATGAGTGGCTCTTGATTGTTCCATTTGCTTTCTTGTGTCGATGAAGCACACCAGTTTACAAAGTGCACGCTTTCTCAATTTTTTAAACTGGCAAGCTAAAGTCATCAATGTCTCCTGGTGGCACCCACCCGCTGGAAAAAACGTTAGCATAATTTAGAACTTAGCGTTTTTAGAACTGTGCTCAGGACCCAACGGGGGTGGAGCCTGCCTATGGAACATGCTTAATTTGGCAAGAAAACCCTCACGGGTTTTCCCGCTGTGTGAGGTGGAAGTAGCCCAAGCAGGCCATTAACAAAAACTCTTGGTGTGCAGGAGAAAGAAAGTGAACTCCTGACACGTTCGTCCTGTCACACGAGACACCCGCACACAGAAGCACACGCACTCACACTACACACATGGACACACGGCCACCCAGTCCTTGGGGAGGAAAAGAGAGTTAAGTGGACACACCGCCAGGGGCAGTGCCGAAGGGGCTCAGCCTGGTGAGCAGCTTCGGGGTGGGTATCCTCTCAGCTCTGCCTCGGAGGTCTGGTCTCACTCCTGTCCTAGGAAAGCCACCCCAGAGAAAGGGAGGGGCAGGGGAAAATGTAAGGCATCCTTTGCTCGGGAGGACGGAAGAAATCCATGCTTCATGCCCAGATGCGAGTTTCAGAGGATAGGCCTCTAGCTTCCCCTTGGGCTTCTCTGCCTGGCTGGAAAGGTGAGGAAAGAAATGAAACTGAGAGAGGGCGGAGGAGAGAAAGTAATGGCGATGACTGTAAAGAAAAAAAAAAAATAACAAAAGATAGTAACAATAAATAAATAAGGAGAGGGAGACGAGTTGGGCCAATGAAACTTACAGCCACATGACAAATGACTCTTCCGCTCAATTCCCTCCCCACACTTAGACGGACTTCCGACGCCGCATCAGCCTGTGGTTGTCGCCGAAGCTGTGCAGGCCAGGCGAGACGGAGCTGATGGGGGACGGGAGGAGGCTATTCTTCAGGGTACTCGGCGAGATCTCCTCAACTCTGCACGAGATGGAGTGCAGCGGCTGCGGGGCAAGCGTGGCACCGAAGTTCTGCGGCTGCGAGCGGTAGCAGGCGCAGGAGCACACGGACTGCAGATCGCCGCCCTCGCCCCGGTACCGCGGGCGCACCTGACGCACCTCCTGCGAGACGTGGGTGACCACGCTGCTTGGGTTTCCGGGGAGCGCCGCGCCCTCCTCGCCTTCCACCCGCTCTTCGTCGCTGTTCATGGTCAGGAAGCGCAGGACCACCAGGTTGAGGAAGGCGCCGATGACCGTCAGCCCCACGAGGATGTACATGAAGCTGAAGGCCACGTAGAAGGGCTTCCTCTGCAGGGCCCCCTTGCTCTGCAGGGCCACGTAGTCCCCGAAGCCGATGGTGGTCAGCGTGATAAAGCAGTAGTAGTAGGCGTGGAAGAAGCTCCACTCCTCGCACTGGGAGAAGGCGGCTGCCCCGATGCATAGCGTGCCCATGCAGGAGAAGAAGCCCACTGTAACCATGTTCTCCATGGACACCTCGGTGTTGCGCATGCCGCAGCATTTCTTGATGCGCTTCAGCAGGTAGCGGACGAAGGTGTTCATGCGCTCGCCCAGGCTCTGGAACATGACCAGCGTCAGGGGGATGCCTAGCACCGCGTAGAACATGCAGAAGGCCTTGCCTGCGTCGGTGCCTGGTGCCGCGTGCCCGTAACCTGCAGGAGGGAGACAACAACGGGACAACCGTCAAGAGTGCTTCCTGGAGCCTGCGGTGTGCACGGCTGTGACTGACACTCTGGGTGGGAGGTTAGGGGACGCCTATATCCGTTGGGCACAGAGAAGAACCAAAGAGAACCAGGGTTTGGGTTCTGTTTTGTTTTGTAAAGCATTGTGTTAAAGAGTGAAAGAGGGCCGGGGAGATAGCTCAGTGGAATAAGTGCTTGCCTGGCAAGCACAAGGTCCTGAGTTCAATCACTGGTACCAAAAAAAAAAAAAAAAAAAGGTGGAACAAAGAATGAGCATTCTGAATCCAAACTCCAAAAGGCTCCAACATCCAGAGCATTTCCACTGCTAGCATGAGCCACAAGCCAAAAACCCACACAGTAAAACTTCTTTCCTATGCAAAATTACTTAAAATATCATACGAAATTACCTTGGGGCAAAGTGTACAAGGTAAACAGGACACACAAATAAATTCCATGTTTAGATTTGGGTCCCAACCCTGAGATATATCATTATGTATTTGCAAGTCTCCCAAAAGCTGAGGGGTAGGAGTCCAAAATGCCAAGCACTTCTGCCACCCAACATTTTGGATAAAAGATGCGCAGCCTGTCCTGTCACCTAGAAAGGAAAGGAGACTCAACAAGAAAATGTCACTTGTGCTTTGACATCAGGAGCTTTTCAGTGCTGTTAGAGCAATATGCAGTTTTTAAAAGAAAACCATCTATTTCCACCTAAGAAAACTGCAATAGAATGAAGCCCAAGGGAGAAAATTAAGTAAGTCCACCACAGATCCACACAAGAGTGAATATGCAGGGTGACTGCTATGCACCAGGCACTATGCCAACTCCTCTTGAATACACGTCACTCAGTTTAACTGCCTAATAACCCTATAAAATAAGCGTAATCACCCCAACGCTGCTGACAGGAAAACTGAGTTAGCAACTTAATAGTAGGGTAATGACTTCTTCAGACTTGGGATTTGAGCCCAGACATTTTAGCTGCCAAGAAAGAGGCTAAAACTAAGACTCAGCCTTGAGGGAGACAACGGCAGAGTGGGAATGAGGCACAAATACCAGAAGGACAAGTGTTTTAATGTTTTATTCACTGCTATCTCCTATACCTAAAAAATACCTAAGAGGTAACATTCCTCTAGTGCAGGAGGACATAAGCTTGCACCACTGTGTGGATGTAGCCTTATTAAAAAAAAAAAAAAAAAAAGAGGAAACACACAGCCCTTGAAGACCTAGTGTGTGGGGGAACTCTGCAGCTCCTAACACAACTTCACATCTGTCTCTCCTCCCCACCACCAGTCATTCACAGTTGCCCCCCCATTTGCACACACTCAGAATAAGGATGATGGAGTACAAAGGTAAAGTTGTTTTCTGGGTCTCCTAGCTGGCCAGAGGTGAAGTGAGGGCTAGGACAGGCTGTCACAAGGAGAACACAGTCCCCAGTAGACACTGGTTCAAGTTCTAGGAGGAATGTTGTCTGGAAAAATCTCAATGTGTGGTGAATGATGCTTGGACTGAGCATTTGGAGGACAGTCCTAATCTTCTTGCCCTCTCAAAAAGGTTCTGTTTGTTATCTCGCATCACACACTCACGTCACTGATTTATTTAGCTTCCTGGCCTTTAGTCCAGAAGACTTCTGACAACCAGTGTTTCTTTCTCTGGCCCGTGAGACGACAGTGTTTCCTGGGAGGTTGCTGGGCACATCTGCTGAGACCAGGACATGGCAGGGACCTACCATATCCGAGTCTTCTGTCCTACCATAGTACCCTCCTCTGCTGAAGCCTGGTCACATAAGGCTCAATGTGTCCGTCTCTTCCATGGTACAAGAATGTGCCATGACTTAGCCCTACCAGGCCACACTCTCAAGGGTATTGCACACTGGCCTCGAGGGGGCTTTATATTCAGCATCTCTGGCCCCCAGGACCACCACCCCAGCAGAGTTGAGTCTTCCCTCAGACCTATACATGCTTTATAGTCAAAAATGACATGATGCAAATTTGCAGCCAGGGCAAAGAGGACTAAAGACTGAGAAAAACCAAATGCACAAACCCTTAGGGACCTGGGAATAATCTCGAAAGGTAGCCCAAAAAGAAAAGAAAGAGTGAGACAGGGGCAGAAAATACCCTGAAGATGTAATAGATAAAAATTAACCAGATTTGGCCAAAGACAAACATATAGCTTCAAGAAGCTCACTGAACCCCAAACAGGATAAAAACAGAAAGAAAAAAAAAAACCGCTCATTAGAGTCAAATTGCTTAGGGCCAAAGAATGACTTCCTAGAAAGCAGCCAGAAGGACAGCAATGTATGCACACACAGGGAGAAGGAGAACACTACTGACTCCCGAGCACAACCAATGGAGCTGGAGGACAGTGGAAATCCTTCTTTGAAGAGTTAAAAGGCAACACTGTCAGCCCAGAATTGTACATCCAAAGAAAATAACCTCCAAGAACAATGGAGAAAATAAAGGCACGTCAACAAATAGGAGAATGCACCATCAGCAGACTTGCATGGCATGATTACTAAAAAGAATGCTCTGCCTGGGGGAGAGCTCCAGACGGAAGCTTAGGTCGTCTGGAAATACTGGCGCACATCCTGATAAACAAGTAGGTAAATATAAAACACGCAGGTGGGAGCCCACTGCCTTTCCACATAGCTCACCTGCAGAGCAGATTCAAAAGCCAGATGGATGTTGGAGAATAGCAGTAGATGTTAGAAACTTAATATGCTGTCACGCTAACAGTTCCGGATGGGATATATTTACTGGAACAAAATCAACACAGCATTTTCTGGGTCAAAAACTAAACACCAGATGCCAGTCTCCCCTGTCTCCCAGCACCACTCCCACCCCATAAGCAAAGAAGAACAGAAAGAGTTGCCTTCATGAGACCTGGAAGGCAGTGCCCCTGCACTCTACGTCCCATCTAGGGTGACAGTCTATGCCTGCTCTGGGGCACTGAAGAAAGGAAGCGCTTGATCACCTTCACATCTTTTGGGCCATTTAACTTGTCCATCACCTGATAGTATGCCTTGGGGGACACGTGCATGAGAGAGCAGAGAGACACGTGCATGGGAGAGAAACACCACCAAGCTCAAGGGCCTGCCACATTAATAAATTTCTTAGCAGCCCAGTGATCTGGGAACAGAATCACTCCCTCTGAAGTGAGAGAAGAATTGCAGAACTTTCAAGCCTTCCAGAATAAAGAAGGCTATACAAGGGACCCCTCTGCTTTCTCGACTACCGTGTGCTCTACCCTCATGTATGAGCTATAGCAGCCGTCCCTGTTGCCTCTTCTCATTGGTCCAACTAACTCACAACACAGACCAACTCATTACAGCTCCCAGGAGCTGGTCTGCAGGCATACAATGCCTCTGCACTGGTGCTGGACACCACATGTCCCTCCTCCCTCATTTCTTTCCTTCAGTCCTACCTGCACTTTGAGGATGGATGTATAAATACCTATTTATTAACCCAGCCACTGATTCGTGGAACAATCCCAGCTAAGAGAAGAAGCTGAGACCACTTACCATGCCTACTCACAATAGAAACAGAACGCACACGGAACGAGGCAGGGAGAAATGAGAACCCTCCACATCTCAGCTGATCTCCAGTTCACCAGCACCCTCACCTGCAGCTCGGAACTGCAGCTGGGCTCCAAGGCCCATGGGAGCTGAACCCCTCCCCCAGGCTGCATTTAGACATGAGGATGCTGCCCTCACAGCTCCCAAGTGCTTCCTGGGGTCCTCAGCCAGCAATGCTTGGGTGTGGTGGGCCTAACACCCAGCCTGCCCTTTCCCAGCCAGCTGGAGTCTTCCCAGCTGGCTTTTTCTGCACCTCCTTCCAACCCCAAGAGAAGGTAGAAAGCTAAATCCATGGGAAGCACCACTACCCAGATCAAAGCTCCTCCAGCCCACAGGGCAGCAGATTACTGTGGTCCAGACAGCTGCTGTACACTCTGAGCTCCAGAAGGGCAACGGTGAGACCCAGCACCACTCTGTGAGTTCCAGGGACCAGCACAGAGGAGGCCCTGAGTACTTAGATGGATGCCTCACAGCGCAAAGGATTCCCACTAGCCTGTGGTCATGGGGCCTCGAAGGTGCTTAGTGGGGCTCTCTGACCCGTTGCTAAGACAGGCTACGCAGAGAACAAGCTGCATCCCTCTGTCACAACCAGCTCACCAAACAAAATAAAGACGTCCTTCCTTTCCCCAGAGTAATACAACTCTCATGTCTGTTGGGTCTGCCCAAGATCCAGACAAGGTACCTGACAAGATCCCTCTCCTTCCCATCTCCTGCAAAATCTCCTGGAAGCAAGAGCACCCCCAGGTAGGAGGTGCCTCCAGCCTGTCCGCACCCTGAGCAGTCTTCACATAGGGATTGCGTGAATGTCTAGCAGGCTCTCCCTCTGGAAAACACTAAATAAGACAAGCTGGGCAGGGAGCAGCAGAAATCAGTCTCACTCCTCATGCTTCAGTGTTCAAGAGCTGTCTATGGATCCCTTCAGACCCCTGGCAATCTAGGCCCATCGACTCCTGGCTGTAAGTGACCAACCAAGATTTGCATAGTGTATGAGAGTCTGCAAAGCTTTGATAATGTGACAGATGCTCTAAATGGCCCACCATGCCAGCCCAAGGGGATCCGAGCCCTGGCTGCCACCTTAGCGACTCCTTTCCCCAACTTCCTCTTTCGCTCTCCTCTGGCAGGTACTCTACGACCTCTCTGGTGCCATCAGAGAGATGGTGGCAGCTGTCTCCTCTACCCCACAGCTGTGCATGGACAGACTGCCCAACACAGAGGACATGGCCACACTGGCATTTGGACCCCCATGGCCCTTAGCTTACCTGCAAGTGCAAGAAGTGAATAGTGTTTCTCGTGGACTCTGACTGGGTCCTCCAACCAATGAAGTTTTTGCCAGAACAAAGGTATTTTAGAAAGATGCGTGAGTATGAGGTCTAGAGCAGCTACAATAATTTCATCATCATGAGAAAAACCCTAAGTATAGAACAACATGTCCCTGATCCCAATGGCAACAAGGCTATTCTACCCCTGCCTCTGAATCAGCCTTACACACAAATGTTCCAGTCTGACCTCCCGGTGTGTATTTTGATTCCAGCCATTGCGTGGCTTGCAGCCCATCAGCATCCAGCGAGGCATGCATGCCCAGTGCCATAGCATGAATCTATAACAGTAAGCAACACTGCTGCCAACAAAAGCCCTTGGTGCTCACACAGCCCTGAGCCTTACAGCCCACTGAGCCAGGGGTGATCGCTTCCGCGGCAGACAGAAGCCAACCACAGCTAGGTTCTGTCGAGGAGCAGTTGCTCCTTCCTCAGCCCAGCAGCCAGGACTGTGGATCCAGGTGGTTCTATTTCCTAATATAAGAGCTAAGTAGCACCTAATTAAACATTCTGAATCATGGCTCAGGGTGCTGTGGGTAGCTCATAACCACACCAGACACAGGGAAAAAGAAAAAGAATTTGCAAACTTCCAGGGCTCCTCACCCACCGAACCTTTCCTCCTCACCTCATTTGCCTTCCTCTGTCCCTGTGACTGGAGAGCCAGCAGGTCACTCCATTGACAAATGGCAAAGAAAGCAAGAAAAGGACCTGCCCTGTCTGGGCTGAGGTCTGTGGCACCCTGTACGGAGCCCAGAGCTTCATCACCTGGGAAGCCACCTTCCCACAGTACCTATGAGCCCATTTCACAGAAGGAAATACTAAGGCTTTGCTGAGCTCAGGTGATCCTGCCGCCCTGACAGGCCACAGTTCTCTCGGCCTCTGTGCCCATCCAAAACATCCATATTCTCTAGCAGATTTTTTGTTTTATTTAGTGAAAGAGTCATTTCATAGTATGCTTTTTTAAATTATTGTTTTCTAGAAAGAACTTCAATTCACTTTTAGTTTCATTTTATGTCTTTAAAACAGAAGTAGACCTGTTTTAGCATGCAAGCTTGCAAAACACAGGCCGTTGTCCACCCACCTCTCTTCTCCTTTCCTGTGCTGTCACTGGGCAAAGACCCCTCCCTGGAGCGCCCTTACAAGTGTGTCTCTTCCAGGGAGAGAACCTGTCCACTCTCCTATGCATACCCAGGTGCCTTGGCGCCCCTGTCAGATGTGAAGGAGGTGCCTGCCAGCCAGGGTGTGGGTCTGTCCCGACCCTGCGACACCAGGACCCCCTCCCAACACAGCCGCCCATGAGCACGTTGCAGGAAGAAGCTGGAGGCTGCCCACCCCCGCACCCATTTGCTGTTGGAAAAGATTCTTAGCCACTGTTAAGAGCAAGCAGCCTGGGCTGCCGGGACAATGACAATCCTCCCCGTGTGCTCCGGGGCCCCAATGTAACCTAAGGTATAAGGGCGCCCTCTGGCGGGCTCTTGGGCATCTGCAGACACAGGTGCTGTCCGGGGGCCCCACCTGCCCGGTCTTTCTCCTGGGCCAATGCCCAGAACTGGAATCCCAGGGGAAAGTCATTGTCTTCCACATAGCTGAGCCAAAATGTCACATGGTACGTTTCCTCTCAACCTTCTATCAGTCAGTGGCATTTTGACATAGACAAAACATAACAATGATCATGCTAATGACCACTGTTTACTGAGGGCATACAGTGCCGCCAACAGGACTGAGATAGTTTACATTCCATAACTCATACACTGCAAGCAGAGGACTTCTTGGTGGGCACGCTGGGTCCACTTCCTAGCACAGGTGAGGAGGTCTCTGTAGCCTTGGGCAGAGAATGGACCCTCTGGAAGCCCACCAAGACAGACTGGTGTCCTAAATCTCTGCTCTCAGGCACCTACACCCTGCAGGTAGAGTCCATATGTTCCACGTGGTTCAGAAACTCACTGCAGTCCTCAATCCACCTGCTGGTCTCCTTCCTTCCCAGAATTCTCCATTTTTTCCTGTCTCTGTCTCTCCTCCCCTCTCCACCATGAGTCCTAACTTAAAAAAAAGAAGAGAAAGAAAGAAGAAAACGAAAAGAATATGAAAAATCTAAAGATCTAAAGTACATAGGAAAAACGATGCAAAATGTAGCTGAGTTTTGAAAAAATCTGTTGTAGAATAAGATTTAAAATCAAGCCAGGATGAAATACCCACTCACTAATGGTTGATGTATATTCTATTTTAAAGAAGTTGAGCCAAGTCAAAAATTTTTAAACTTATGGTTTGTTTTCATTGTCCTCTTTTCAGGCTGATTCACCTCGGAGGCAAGAAATTCACAAAGAGAAGAACTGTGGCTTTGGGACAGCCAGGAGCACAGGGATCCACAGACCAACCAACCCAGGAAAGAGGGCCATGGCCCCAAAGTGCCTCCTGTTCTCACTTCCAGTTCCCCAAGGACCACCAGGTACACAGGACCTCTGCTGTGTGCCCCTGGGGGGCTGACACCAGGTTTCAATTCCCTTTTGTGAAATAAGTGCCATTCAAATTCCTTAGTGGAAGGAGCAGGAGAGACCAGAGTGACATTCCCCCTGGGCCACCAAGAGCAAAGCCTGAGCATCTCTGTGCAGTGGTGGCCAAGGCAAAGGTAAGGAGAGCTGCATTTGTCATACATGAAGAGTTGCCCCTCAAAACTTGGTGTCCTCAGATCTGGAAGCACCCAGAACTTACTGCAGGACAAGTGTGCATTAGAGGCAGGGCTGACCCCGACTATGAGAATGTGTGGCCTACAGGGATGCTACCAGGCCGGGTGGTGGCCTCTACAACTGAGCTCATGCTACGTCTGCAGCAAGGGTGATACCCTCCAGAGGTGGATGGCAGCAGATGTCCTGGGCTTCCCCCACAGTGGAGTACTGGTTAAGCAAGGAACTGGTGGCAGGTGGCTCCCAGCAAAGACCACCAGCATCAGCCACATGAGCACCTGCCTGCTGCTATGCCTGCAGTGAGTCACATTGCCCCTTGCAGTGGACATGGCTGAGTGACTCAGTACCAGCCAGTAGGATGCCCAACAAGGCCACTAAAGCCTGCTTCATGAACTATATGCTCTTCCTTTTTCTCTCCCAGGGTGGCAAGGATTCAGAAGCTAGGGAGGATAGATAAGGAGATGCCACCACACAGTGCCCAGGGTCCTGAGAGGCTGTGTGAGCTGAGCTCTGCTGCTGTGTAGTAACGGTGGCCAAAGGTCTCCTGCATGAGCCAACAGCATCTGGCTGCACATCTGGCTCCCAGCAAGTGCCTACTCACTGTGTGCACCTGTAATCCCAGCACTCTGGGAAGCTGAGGCAGAAAGATCAAGCTGGAGCCCAGCCTGGGCAACTTAGGCACTTAGCAAGATACTATCTCAAAACGAGATCCCATTGCAAAACAAAATTGTTTGTTTGTTTGTTTGTTTGTTTTGCATACAGGGTCTTGCTATGTAGTTCAGACTCAGAGTGATCCTCCTGTCTCAGCCTCCCCAGCACTGTGATTACAGGCATGTGCTACCATACCCAGTTTCGGTGGCTGGTGTCAGCACAGCACACCCAAGGTTCTGGGGCCAGCATGGCATAAGGTATGGGGAATCGAACTCAGGACCTTGTGCTTACCAGGAAGATGCTTAGACCACTGAGCTATCCTCCCTAACTCTCAAAACAAAATGTTTTTAAACCGCTCTTGCTCTCAATACTGCTAATTCCAGGTGCTGCACTCAGCAGATGGGTCTCTCGAACGCACATGTGTGTCTCTGGTAAGGCCAGGAATGGCTGCCTTGCTCAGGCATTGGCAGGAAATCTTGTGAAGTTTCAAAGCTTCCAAACTAGAACTTTACATTTTGTATCTTATTTTTAAAGCTCCTATAAGTAAAATAACTATTGGCTTTATTAATATATATATATATATTTTAAAAAAGAGATCAATATACAGGTCAGGACAAAAGCCCTGATTTTCATTCCCAGTACCATTAATTAATTAATAACCAGCATGGAGACTGAGCCCCAAGAACAAATAGGGACAGATTGTTGTCACCTATTCTTGTTTATCTTGCCAGTCAACAAAACCCTGAGAAGAATCCACACTTGATGCAAACGTGGGCAGGTCCCAAAGCTCTTTTGTGGCTCTTCTCTGTCGTGGGGCTTATTAGGATGAGCCAGCCACATCCACTTCACAGGTGAGAGAAACACTCCTCTGCCAGGTTAATGCTGTGATGGTGGAGAGGCCTTGGTAGCTGAGGAAGGAGGCTTGTAGTGCTGCACCTGGCTGCGAGAGCCTCTGCACACGCACAAAGACACACGCACGTGTACACACAGAGTCCTGCACACATGCACACACTCACCAGCACAACCCAGGCGTGCACACACACACAGACACACCCCCAGCATGCACACACACCACCACGCCCACGCACACATGCCCCTGCTTGCCCGCACACCCAGGCGCACAGGCTCACAGGCACACCCTTCCAGGCACACTCCCAGCCAGCGTGCGGGCTGTCCCAGCCTTCCCTTACATAACAGCAACCTGAGGTGTCCCCACATCTGCAAAGCAGAGTGGAAAAACCCAGGCTGAGAGGAAGCCTGCGTTAGCCCGGCTGTTCTGGATGTGGGCGGCGTCAGGAGCTCTGCCCCAGCACCTTGTGCCCCTGTCTTCCATCGAGACAGCTCAGAAACGCAGCCCCTCCCCCTAGGCTTGCCTCCGGCACTGAGGCAATGGGCTCTGTGGCACTTGGATGCCTGTAGACATATGTGGTGATCAAGCCAGACTGGGTCCATTAAAACCAAACAGCAAGTAAATAAGAATCACTGAGCTAATTCTCGAACCGTTCTGTCCTTTAGGCTATAAATGCAGTGAATCATACTACTCTTCACATGATGTTGGAAAAAACACACATAACAAACATGCAGCTGGGGCACCGGGCTACCCTAAAGAGAGGAATCTTTGATTTTGCCTTTTGGTTTGCAGAACATTCCTAAATATAAATAAGTGAGTCGCGGCATAGAGTTTCTGTTTCCTCTGGTTTCTGCCCCTGGCCTTCGCACATGCTGTGCACCACCTCGGCATGGGCAGTCCTCATGTTCAACCCTTGTCCCTGGCTGCAGGCTGCCCCAGCCTAGTAGGATGGACCTGAAGGGTAGAGTCAAGGCCAGTTCCCCCAGGCCAGTGGTGTCCAAAATCAAATGGCTTTGGAGAGCAGGTGAGAGAGCCAGTTCATTGGAGGACTGGTTGAAGAGGACACAGGGAGGACACAGAGAGTCTGACTGTTGAAGGGGAGAAGAACCTGAGACTGGCCAGGTTCAGCTGGGAACTGTCTGGAGGGAGTCACAGGGGTGCTGCATGGTCCTTACAGAAAGGCTGTGGTCCAGCCACATTTGTGGCTAGCCACAGTGCCCTGCCCTATCCCACAGGGAAGCACAGTACCCAGGGGTGCTGGGGTCTGCCCTCAGCCCAGAAGGCCATAGTCACAGCCATGGGGGGCAGCTCCACACACACCTCTGATCCCACGTCCTCTCACTTCTCTCACTGGACTGTCCATAGCCAAGGGCTGGGACTTCTCCCTTGCACAGCAGGAACACCTCAAGGCATGAGGCTCTGGCTTGTCTCCAGATCCCCAGGGCCACAACGAGGACATGGCCAGTGAGTTTGCTGGTGCCTGGATGTGTGAGGCTCCTTCTGGTGTCTCTTGGCAGCCTCTGCCCTTGGCTAATGAGGAGATGGGATCATGAGGCGGAGGCAAGAGGCAGATGGATCTTAAAGTAGCCAATTAGCCCAGCTCTGCCCTCCTCAGGTAAAGAGACATGAACCCTCTTTTAAGATGTGGAGGACTTGGATTTCCAAAGGGCTCCTAGGGCTATATGCTAATGGGCCTGGCTGGGCACTAGGAGATGAACATGGTGTGGGGAGTCCCTGGCAGAGAAGCTGTGCTCTGGTATCCACTCAGGCCACCCCTGGCTGGATTGGGAGCCCTGAAAGGAGAGCTCAGACAATGCCCATCCTGGCATCTGTTACTACTATGTGCATCCCATTATCTGTTGCACAGTAGAGCCTCAACAAAAGATAGCCAAACAAATGCATACATGATTTTTAGAAACCCACACATTGTGTAACAAACATTAGCTGCAAGCTCGTCTCACTGGGAGGGATGATGACCACATCCACATGACAAACAGGGAAACTGAGGCCAGGATCGCTCAGGTAATGACATGGCAAAAGGCAAGTTCAAAACCAGACCTACCTACTTGCCCCCTGGACACTTTGCTGCATGGTGTTCTATATATGATAAAACAAGGGGCCTGAGGAGGGCAGCAGGTATACAGCCGGGCCTTGGAACCAGGCTGTGAGGAGGTGGGGGTGGTGTCCAGAAAGCAGAGCCCTTGACATCAGGCCAGTGGCTCAGGATGCCCATAGGCACACAGTCACTCTTAGGTGAATGACTGCCTCATCTAGAGTAGGGTGCATGGTTGTACCTCTCACCCCTGCACCCCTAGGGCCTGGCACACACGGACACCACAGTTCATTCCCTCGTTGTCCATTCAACAGGCAACTACAAGGCACCTACTAGATGTCAGTCACTATGACAATGAGAAGCCCAAGAGAGTTACAATGATGAAGATGCTAGTGACACTGATGATGTGTCAGGCACTGTCAAAGGCACCACGAAGCCAAAGATAGTGACAGTGATGGCAGTCTGATGATAACAAAGGCTATGTGTCAGGCTCTGGTGTGGGCACCATAGCTCAAGACAGTGATGACAAAAACAATGACAGTGATGACAACGGCATCACTGATAGTGATAATGATGACTGATATGAGGCAAGCACTATGCTAGGCACTGGGGAGCTGTGTTGGGCACTGTGCCAAGCACAAGAGAGCTTTCGCTACTGACAAGCACAGGGATATCTCTGGGGACAGTGTATGTGTATGTGGGGGGTACTGTTCTCAAGGCTTAACCCAGACACCTGGTCAGCAGAGGGTATAACAGTGGTGAGGAGGTCTCAGGCGATGAGTAAGAACAGCCCTCAGATAGATCTTTAGTAGCCTTGGGTGAGGAGTGTTGGGCCCTGTGCATTAGAAGGGGTAGTGGAGAAGGGCCTATTCAGCACCCCCTTCCTTCCTGGAGGAAGTCTTCCTAGTCAGAGGCTGGCCGCAGTCCCCATGACTCAGTAGTTGTCTGGGAATGGCAGGGGGGACCTCGAGCATCTGCCTTGTTAGCAGCCGAATCCCTGGGACCAGCCTGTGCCAGAAGAGATGAACCAGAGAGGGCCCCTTGCATACAGGAAAGAGCGAACTGGCTGCCCACCAGCCACTCTGCCAGGACAGACAGGCTCTGGGCTGTCCTTAGCCAAGACCTCGGCCACAGGAATATGAGGCTCGGCTCAGCTTCTGTGGCCCCTGCCTGAGGTCTCGCTGATGGGCTATGCAGATCCCTTCTTACCACCATAGGTTGGCCACAGTGAAGCAACACTACTAACCAATGAGAGACCAGCCTGAGAAGGGCATCTGATTTGGCCCTGGGAGCTCCCATCCTCCCTGAAGATCCTCTTTTGCAACTGGTGTGGGTGTGGGGGCCACATGGAACAAGGTGGAAAAGTCCCTGAGCCCTGATGAGACAGTGCCAGATCAGAAGAAGTCAGCCCAGGGAGGCTAAACAGCCCCCTAGCTACTGCTGAACTTCTTTCTTAGAGGCCACAGCTAATCATTTAGTGACCTCCCAGCAGGCCCTCAGTTGTCAGCCAACACCAAATCCCTTCCTTGTTCTCCCAACCCAACTTGTTTCCAAATCATTACTTACCCCATCAGGAGCCACCAGAGAGGCCACATCAGTCTGTGGTACCAAAATCATTCTATCTCTTCCTAAAAGGTCGGAGTTAACCCTTGGGAGCATCATGCAGTGGCTGGGCTGTGGGCTGGATGTGGTGCTCATGCTAGCCACATGGCTGTGAGCAAAAGTCAGTTGGCCTTCATGAGCCTTGGTTTTCTCAGCTCTGCAGGGGTAGGCGCCAGACATCCTCTTTGCTGTAGCTTTGAGAGGGTCATCACACCCATCATACAGAGCTAGATCCTGAGCACCTAGAATTCTTGCTGGGCCATCTTCTCTCCAGAGCCAACTCCCAGCCACCCACAAGTCCTTCTACAAAATTCCATGACCTTTTCTGGATTACTCCATACTCTTCCTGACTATTTCTCAAAGTGAGGTATGCAGGGGTTCCCTGGGTGACAGTCAAGTGTGAATTGCACCAATCACCAACCAACAGCCATCCCTTATCCTATAGCATAGAACTACCTGAGCTGGGGCTCCAGGGTCACAGACCTCACATGAGCTGGCTTGGGATATGGTACCAGCTTCTAGGCTTGTTGGGAGGTAGAAGTTGGATAGATTTCCAGGAGTCATGATGTTTGAGTAAATCCAACAAGGTCACCACAACAAAGAGCCTACCGATGTAAGCTCTTTGGCCCTAGCTCCATGGGAAGACCATCAATGCCTAATCACAGAACTGCCCTAGATAACCTACCCCCAAAAACCAACAATGACAATAGCCAGAGAAGGCACTTCTGCCTCTGCCACTGAATTCCCACCAACTGCCAGAGTCAGACATCACCAGCAAAGGAGGTTGGCATGGCTGGGAGAAGTGTTATGGTCATAATTACTTTGTATTCATGGTGATGCAAGCCTATAATCCCAGGGTTCAGGAGGCTGAGGCAGGAGTTTTGTGTGAGTTTGAGGCCAACTTGGGCTACAAAGTGAGTTCAAGGTCAGCCTGAGCTGCAGAGCAAAACCCTATCTCATAAAGATAGAAAAAAATTACACTGTATTAATGGGTAGGGAAGACTTAGTCTTGGTGGTTTCTCCTCCGTGTCTCAGTATGTGACCTTGGGCCACCACATGTGACCCCCCCCCGCCTAATAAGACTCAGATACTCTAGTTCTTACTGTGCCTTCCTTCCAGTGGAGCCTGATCCCAGTTCCAACTGGTGACTCAGTTCTGAATGTTACCTAACCTTCCAGAAATCAACAGACTGAAATGCAGAAGAAACAGAAAAATCCCCACCTATGTGATTCTGATTAAATTTTCTCCTAAACTTTGATCTTCTTCTCTTTATTTCCTACATTTTAGATTTTCCCATTTTATAATTTGCTGATTAGAGGAATAATGTTTGCCCGCTGAAGAGAACCACCACATTCTCTTAAATAGGGAAAGATGAAGAAGCAGGGAAAATTACTCACAGTCCCACCACTCAAGAGATGACACTAAGAGTATTTTGTTATATTTCTTCCCAATCCTTTTCCTAAATATGTCTTCCATTACTGAGAGAAAAGTATGTATGAGAAATTATGTGGCATGCTTTTTCTATCTGTAAGAAAATGTTTATGCTGTTGTACTGTCAATAAAAATTCTTCATACTTATCATTTTCAATTCTTCATCAACTTCAAGTAGAGGTACTACAGTTTCTTTGCCTATTAAATAGACTAAGTAGGGAATTTGATGAACTCCAGTTTCTTTGCCTGTTAAATAGACTAAGTAGGGAATTTGATGAACTCCAATTTGTGCCTGTTGCTAATAACCATTTGTGATTTAGGCAAAAGCACACTGTTTCTGGCCCTTGAGATTTTATTCATTCCACATACAAAGATCAGAAAACAATTAAGTGCCAGGATTTGAGCTGAGACTTTGAGCTGCAAGAGATTAAAAATTAGGAAGACTTTTTTTCCCCTTTCCTAAGGGCAAGCTCCCAGCAGCAAGGCCATCCACCTTCCCACAACAGGGTCACTCACTCGAAGTGGTTGCTTGCATTTCCTTGGTGCAGAAGCACTTCAGGAGGGAAGACTTGCCCAGCTCTGACTGCTGACAAGTGGCTGCCACCCACTGCCATCTCCAGCTCCCAGACCACATAACCTCAGCTACTCTCATGGTGGTGTGGGGATGGTCACAGCCAGGATTGGAACCATTTCAGACAGGGTGGGACTCACCACATGTCAGAGTGGCAGCCTCTTGACACCCCCCATGCCTAATAGGATCCAAACACTCTCTAGTCCTCTCAGCACCTTCCTTCTAGAGGAGCCTGATCCCAGTCCTGACTGGTGACCCAATCCTGAATATATGTTCTGGGGTCACAAGAACTTTATCCACCTTCCAGAAGGGTTTCCGTGGAAGCTTTCCATAAAACCTGAGAATTCTGACAATATTGTCAAATCAGCTTCTTCTGATTCCAGAAATAGAGATTCACAACTATTTGAGAAGCAGTTATAAAGAAAAACTACAGCTCAGTAAGAAAGAAAACCTAATGGTGTCTTCACATGCTCTAACCTTATGCCCTTTCACAGTTTTATGGTGGCCTTAAAATTCAGCAGCTGAGTCCTAGCCCAGGTCCGATGAGTGTGCGGAGAGCTTCCTGCTACCCTGCGCTGGTGGGACCAGTCCCAGCCCAGGCGCAGCGTGGGCTGGACCCTCTCCTACCGCCTCGGGCCGCCCCCCACCACTCCGCCATACCTCCCCACGCCTCCCACCGAGTAGGATTTTCTGCCGAGTTCCAGGAGCCCCCAGACCCAGTCCTAGCCCAGGTCCGGTGAGTGTGCAGAGAGCCTCTTGCTACCCTGCGCCAGCGGGACCAGACCCAGCCCAGGCGCAGAGTGGGCCAGACCCTCTCCACCCCCTCGGGCCGCCCCCCACCACTCCGCCGTACCTCCCCCACGCCTCCCGCTGAGTAGGAATTTTTGCCCCGTCCCGGAGCCCCCAGACCCAATCCTAGCCCAGGTCCCATGAGTGTGTGCAGAGAGCTTCCGCTTCCTCCTACTTCACCTTACCCCCTCCAGGCACAGCTCAGGCCTGGCATACACGCCTGAGTTGTAATCCTGCAGCTGCAATCCCTGCAGGGGAGAGTGTAGAGGATAGATCCAACCAGCTAGTCCAGGAGCAGAACATCTCACCACAGGGGCACAACAGGTTCACCCTTAAGGGCAGCAGCGGGAAGGATTGAGCACAGCAGCCAGACCCAAGCCAGACGCA
>NW_004524680.1:8117798-8136087 GCF_000260255.1 Octodon degus | reverse complement strand
GATGAATGTCCATTTTGTATCTGTGTATTCAAAGTGGTTGGGATAGATATATAGTTGCATTCTCTTAATGAATAGAATGATTTGTTGTAATGCTGTTTGTAAATAGGATCACAAGTCCGCATCTCGTACAGCAATTAACCACTAAGAAGAATATATGCAGTATATTATTTGTTGAAACTGTACTTCCTGTTTTATTTGAAACTGTCTCATTGCTATCTGTTTATCAATAAAACTTTGAAAAAAAAAGAGTAAAACAACAAAAGAAAAAAAATCAGCAGCTGAACCAATGGGGTGACTGTGAGAAGCAGCAGTCCTCATAGGGGGCACAGTGTGCCTAGAATTCCCCAAAATCCTTCCCTGAAGGACAACAACTCCCCAGTCTTTTGGGAAACTCCCTGAGGAGCTCAACTCCAGGCTCTTTTTATGTGATCTGACTTGCAGCCTTGTCACGAGAAACCACATCCCCAGCCTGCGTGCTGAAAACAATCAGAAGCAACTGTTTCATATCCCAGCTGCCTGAAGTGGCATTACCAGCAGGAGAAAACAAGAAGCTGATCAAAAACCTGAAAAGAAAAATCTGGGGAAGGGGAAGTTCATAAAAGGCTTCAGAAAGATCAGACATACCCTGTGGAATATAGAGGTCACACTTATCTACAAAGCAATGCAGATCCCCAGGAACACTTGAGAGGAGCCTACTACCTCACCCTTACCTGATTTGTGGTTCTGCACAACCTGGAAGTAAAAGTAGGGACAATGGCCTGCCAGAGGATTGACTTTGTACAGAGAGAGAGAGAGAGAGAGAGAGAGAGAGAGAGAGAGAGAGACTCTCACAGATGCTGCGAGAATCATAGGCTTACTCAAGATGTTTAAGGACATCTCTTCCCAATCATTAGCTGACCATTCACTAACCAAGCATCAAAAACATGTTTAAAGATATGAAAAAAAAATCTGTCTCAAGTAGTGAAAGTATAAGAGCAATGTTTCAATAGAGTCCTAGTAAAGAGACAGAATTTTTTTTTAAACTGGGGATTGAGCTCAAGAAGCAATAAACTATATCTCTCGCTCTTTTTAATTTTGTCTTGAGATAAGACTGCACTAAACTGCCCAATCTGATTTTGAACTTGTTATCCTCAACGTTTAATGATAGAGAAAGGAGGCAATCCTGCTGTGTGTGACAACAGGGATGGACCTGGAGGACATTATGTTAAGGGAAGTCATTCAAAGAAAAACAAATAATACATGATCTCACTTATAGGTGGAATCTAAAAGACCTCAAGTTCACAGAAAGAGAACAGAATGGTGCTTGCCATAGGCAGAAGGGAGCAGAAATGAAATGATGTCAAAGGGTACAAACTTACTTTATGAACCCTAAATAAGTTCTGGACATCAGTAACACAGTATAGGGCCTACTGCCAACAATATTGGAGAACCATCTGCTAAGAGAGTAGATCCTCAATTAAATATTCTTTTTTATTTTATTTTTGGTACTGGGGATGGAACTCAGGACCTTGCACTTGCCAGGCAACACATACATACATGTACACAGACACACACACACACACACACACACACACACACACACACAGCAAGGGCATGGGAGGAAACTTTGGTCAGTGATGTATGTATTTACAACATTAATGGTTGCACGGATGTACACTTATCCCCAGTTTCACTGAATTGTGTCCATTAAGTGCATACATGTCAACTATACCTCAATAAAATAGTTTTAAAATGAATGGAAATTCTGGATTTAAGAAGTACAAGAATTATAATAAAAATATTCATTGTGGGACTCAAAAGAAAAGTTGAACTGGTAGAAGGAATCAATGAACTTAAGAACCAGTCAATTGAGATTTCCCAGAATGAGGAAAAGACAGTCAAAAGGCTGAAGAGAAGTGAAGGAAGCTTGCATTCACTCCTTGCAGTGCTACAGTGCTCATGTGATGAGAGTTGTGGGCAGAGATGAAAGAGAAAGGCAGGGAAACTATCTGAAGAACTAATGGTGAAAGCCTTCCCAGATCTGATCAAGCTGCACATCTGAGAAGTTCAAAAACCACCACAAAAGATAACACCAGGAGAGTCTCACCTGGATATGTCACAGTTAGACTACTAAAAATCCCTAAATAAATAATCTTGAAAGAAACAAGAAAAGCCACAGGACCACAAATGCTCTTAAGTAAGATTCACAACTGACTTATCACCCAAAGCCATGGGAGCCGGAGGGCAAGGCAGTGGTATGACACAGCCACAGCTCTCACAGTGACAGTCAACCATGAGTTCTGTGCCAACCAGGCAACCCTTCAAGTGTAACAGAAATTAAGGCACTGCCAGATTTTTAAAATACTGAAAGAATTCATTGCTAGCAGACCTGCCCTCTGAGAAATATTAAAGGGACTCCTTCAGGCTGAAATGAAAGCACTGTAATCAAAAACTGAAATCTACAAATAAATAAAGAATTTTGGTAAAGGTAACTACATGGGTCAGTGTATGAGACTTTCAATCTACTTTGTTACCCTTATCCTCCTATGTAATTTAAAAGGCAGCTACTTAATTTATCAGTGGTGGAATGACTATAATCCACAAAAGTTGAATTTATGCAATAGTGATAGTATAAAGGAGTGAAGAAAAATGGAGGTAAATTGGAATAAAGCTTTTGTAAACCACTATAGTTATAATGGTATCAACCCAAAATAGATTTTTCTAAAGTTGAGATGTTCCTTGTAATCCCCAGGGCACATGCTAAGAGAATAATTGAAAAGATTCAGGAAAAGAAACAGCAAAGGGATCAAAATGATATACTAGAAAATGTGTACTTCATGCAATCCAGTTGTAGAGAAATCAAGGGACAAATAAAGATACAATACATACAGAACAAAAATAGCAAAATGGCAGACTTAAACCCTACCTGATCAATAAGAACATTAAATATAAACTATCCAAATACTCTGGTCAATAGGCCGAAATTGACAGAATGGACAAAAACATGATCCAACTGTATGCTGTCTATAAAAGACACACTTTGAAGACACAAACCACTTTGAAGTAAAATGATAGAAATAATATACACCACGCCAACTGACCAGGAAGCTGCAGTGGCTGCCAATTGAGAAAATGGGTTGTAAGACAAAATCATGTCACTGGCTGGAAAGGACGAGCTGTAATAAGAGATTCCTTGCACCAGGAAGGTACCTATACCTCACCGGGCACTTTAAATGCTCAGATCCAAACAAACTAGATGCACAAGCTCCTTGAATTCCTTCCTGAGTGCTACCTGAGGCATCTTTGGTGAGGCTTCTTTTCCAGCACTGCTGGGACGTCTGGGAAAGCATCTACAACTTTCCAGTCCCTTCCCATTATGACAACCTCAGGAAGGCTTATGATGTCCTTTCAGACTCAATTTGAACCTTGTCCCTGACCCCCGTGCAAAATGCTGCCAGGATGCTGCTTGGGGATGCAGAAATGGAAATGGACTCAGGATCTGGTCCTGGGATCAGCAACCTCTCCCCATCCTCTTGTAGGTTCAGTCTTTCTGGCAAGTCTTCACATCCGGGGCTTATTGTCCCAGAATCTTACCTTAGGCATTGAATGGATGTGAGGGATGCTCTTGAGTTCCCACAGTAGTCTCAGAGACTTGCCCCTGATGCTTTGCCTGCCTGTATGTCCTCCTTCGACAGGTGAATTGGACACAGTGCCCAGCACACAGTAGGTGGCATCCAATGAGATGTTGGCCTTCACTGTGAGGTCCTGGGCCCCCAAGGTGAGGACCTGCACGATGCACAGCCCCAGGTGAAGAAAGAGGCCCATGTCACAGAGCAATGGGCTTGCTACATGGCCTGAGCTCCCTCCCCGGCTCCGGGTATCCTCACTCTGGGACAGACAGCAGCAAGTCCTGGTTCAACCTCCCCTCCTCCTCCTTTTCCTCCTTCTTCTCCCCTGCCCCCAGGGTCCCAGGATGAGCTCCAGGACTACAACTCTCCAAGTCAGCTAGTGTCAGCATGGACACTGGTCCCCACAGCAGCCCTGTTGAACAGTCACTGTCCCAGAAAAAAACACTCATCTGGCTTTATGAGTGGACTTATTCGGAAGAGCCAGATCCACACAGGCCATCCTGCTACAAGGGCTTCTAAGGTACGGATGGATATGACAATCATCCTTATTGTCCCTGTCTGGCTGAGGAAAAACAGGCCAATGCCCCAGCTTAGAGGTTCAGAGTTGACAGCCCAGTCAGGCAGAACCTCACCCTTGCAAAGCTACAGAATTAGAATCCTGTCCCTGTGACCAAAGTGTCACCAAAACACATTTCTCCTTCCAGTGGAGCCCCTGTTTCCCTCCCCTAGTACATGATTCTATTCTTTCCTATCTCATTTTGAACATTCTATCTGTCACACACCAGCTTACTTTCATGACCTCCATGGTGACTGCAGTGGTCTGGGTTGCCTGGGAAGAGGTAGCTTGGGCATTGTGTCCATGAGTAGAAAAGAAGAAAAGGAACCAAGGACCACAGCCCCTGTAATGGAGCTCTCAGTAGGCCACAAGGGTCCCCAAGAGGGGATCAGGAGGCATTCCACAGAGGACCATTGTCCTCAGAGCCCCACGGTGGACGAGTGGGCTTGGGGAAGAACTTAGGTCCCTCAACATCCCCTACAGTGTAATGTTATTACAACGTAGAAAGGAGCAAAACACTGATAAAGCACCAATGTGGATGAACCTTGAAAACATTCTGTTGCACAAAAGATGATAAAAACTGAAGGCCAGAAAACTCAGAATTCTACTCACATAGCATGTCCACAGCAGCCAAACCCACTGAAGCAGAGGGCCTGTTAGCAGCCACCATGGGAGGGGAGTGACCACTAATGTGCCTAGGGTGCCACGGTAGTATGATGGTATGTTGAGACAGAGCCAGTGGGTGCACAGCAGTGGAGCCTGCTGCTAGGCCGTGCCCTTCAGAATAAGTCATTTTTGTTACATGTATTTTACCTCTACTAAAATGGGAGCAGGGCAGGGCTACCACCACCACCCCATGGAAGATGCTGGCAGCTACAGTGTCACCCTAATATGGGTTTCCAGCCCTTCCCTGTGGCCCCTGAACTGGAGTGTGGCCACCACCTCAGCACACAGTCAGGAACTATCCCATCACCACTGCAGCACACCACCCTGACACCAAGGAGCTGAGTCTCCACCCAGAACCCTGTGCAAGTGGGATCAGCCGGTAGGAAGTGTTTCCCTGGTCCACGCGCCAAAGGACACAGCTTCTGCTTCCCTCGAGACAGGCTCTACACCAGCCCTGACAAGACTCAGGGATGTGCTGGCTGTGCCACAAGGCAGTGCTCACCATCAATGGCACCTGCCGTGGGTCCACTGAGACTATTGGGAGACCTCTTGGGGGCTTGGTCAGAGGCACTCACTACCTTGGCCATGTTTCCTGGACCCTAATGTCCACCTTCCATTCCCCCTAGAGCAGGAGACAGGGACAGAGGCCGTGGGAGCCTGGGAAGTAGCTGCTGTGGATTTTCATCCCCTACCTCTATGGGTCCTCTGTCCCAAAAGGGAAAAAAGAGAAAGACCCAAGGATGCTGAGTCAGTATCCCACCCCTGGGAAGCTTCCCTCCGTACTGGCGCAGATGAGCAGAATCGCCCGCTTCTAAGGATGGGTTCCAGTTAAATCATCCTTTTTCACTGTCACTCAGTTGGTGAAAAATGACAGGGTTTTCAAGTAAATGGGATCTGGAAAATTGGCCAAGTGGCAAGTCACAAGTGTTTGCTTAATTATGTAAATGTTGAGGCCTGGATCGTAACCAGGAACCCCCCTTCCCCATCCCTGCAGATGATCCTGTGCCACCTGACGGGAGGTCTGGCTGCAAAGGGACACAGCGGGTATGGAAAGAGGATGGTGCTAACAGGGATCAGCTTAGCGATCTCCAGAGTAAAACAGGAGTTCTGCAACTGCTGAAGGATAAGGGAACTTGGGTAGAGGAGGCCTGATGAGGACACTTTTTATCACCCTAATATCACTAGGGACACAGGCCAGGCAGCTGCCTGAGGAAAACACACCAGGCAGAGGAAGTGGCATGTGCAAAGGGCCTGGGGTTGGTGTCACTCAGCAGTGAAGATGGCCTGAAGCCTCGTGGCCTTGAGAAGGACTTAGCCCTTAGCTGCTCCTCTCACCCAGAATAAGATCCCCAGGAGAGCTCCAAGCTGGACTTCAGCACCTCACCCTAGCTGTCATTTATAAGAGGCAAGTTAGGAGCAGTTTGGGGCCACATGAGCCAAGCACAGCTGGCCACGATGCAGAGGATTTTCTGGTCATCCAAGTCCCCATCACCTCTCCCCTGAACACTGTGCGCTCTGCCTGGTTCACTCAGCAATTCAGTCAGCATCTGTCACGAGTCTCAGCAGAGGGCACAGGTCAGGAGAGAGGATGAGGAAGAGGGAGCTGGGTGGGGCCAGCCTGGGGCCAGGAGGCTACAGCCCCTATTCCTGTCCCACGTTATCCTATGCTCTCAAGCAAGAAGCCAACCACCAGCTTCCTGTCCTCCAGCAGGGAGAGGACATAGGATGCTAACATCCACCTTCCATTCGCCCTAAGGCAGGCGACAGGTAAAGAGGCCTCTACTGTTCCTCAGGTGCCGCTGTAGAGTGATGATATGTCCCGAGACAGAGCCGGTGCGTGCACAGCCACAAGCCCTGCTGCTGAGCCATGCAATTCAGAACAAGCCATCTTTGTTACATGCATTTTACTTCTATTAAAAGGGGAGCAGGGCATGGTTACCACCAACAGCCCTGTGGAAGATGTTGACAGCTGCAGTGTCACCCCTTAGTGGTCCTCACTTCAGGACCCTGGAGCTCCTGACATCTGAGCACAAGGGTATCTGGTACTGAGCCAGAGAGTGAAGGTCACCAGGGTCCTGCACCCAGCCGGGAAGGCAGAGCTTCCACCAGGGATGCTGGCAGTAGTGCTACCTCCCATGAGTAGAGCCTGGGTACCCTTTGTGAGCTGCACAGCAGATAGCACCAAGCCCCTCGGCACCACGAAAGTGATACCGAGCCCACAGGCCTCCCAAGCCCTGCCCAACTCTCACATCTGCTCTGAGTTCATTATCTCAGGTAAGAGTCAGTGTCCAGACGGGAGACCCTCCTGCCATCAGTGCGACCTCCCGACTGCAGAGCAGCCCCTGGACCCACAGTGCCTGAAACCTGAACTGCCGCTGGGCTCCAAGACCTGGTAGACTCCATGCATTACCTGTGTGAGTAGCGAATGTGCTCACCTCTGTGCTCCTTGGAGCTGGGGCATACGATCCCCAGCTTACAGAGGTGAAATAGCACAGGTGGGCACAGAGAAAACTTGTCCCCCGTGAAGGGTCCACAAGGCACCTTGCCCTCCCTGCAGACAGGTGGCCCAGATAGCCCAGGATCTGGTGCACAGGGTTGCTCAAGACTGGATTTCCCAGATGCCCTATTCCAGGCCAGCTTGCGTGCAGGTCTCCTGTCCCTAGCCTCGCACTCCCTCCACCCTCTGGGATTTTGTGTCCTTGCCCTCTGCTCTACACTAATGCTTTGTGAGCTACAGTGGCTCAAAGAACCCAGCATAAGTTGGAGACACTGAAAATGAAAAATGCACTTAATGCAGCTGCCCGATCGAGCCCCTCAGCTTCAACATCACACACTGTAGAGTAGCCATGTTCTCTTACACATCCGTGGCTGACTGGAAACTGCAGTTGCTGCCACTGTCCAGTGTTCAGGTTGATGCTACAAATCCCTCGCAGAGAACAGCAACATGGAAAATGGGAACCACTGCTTCTCCTGAATGTACCCCACTTTTGCACATGCTAACGCTGAAGCGGGGCCCATCTAGGTTACTAAGACCAGCCCTGACCACACTGGGCAGCGGGGTGTGGCAGTGCACATGGGAGGGGACACTGCTTGTGCCTAGGGGGGTCTTCTCCTGCTCTGCCACTGACCTGCTGCAGTCTCGCAGCAGGACTCCTTCCTGGCAACTCCCAGTGATGCCAGGAGTTGATGAGGTGCCTGCCAAGGGTAGACTCTCATACCTGGAGCTGGAGATTGAATAAATGTTATCTGTTCTGCCTCCCACATGGAGGAAATATGGATCTTACAGGGCTTTCAGGAGGAAAGGTGCTGTGTGGTGATTACTTAATCTTTTATGGATCCATAAATACACAGAGCACAGCACAGCCAAATGCTGTCAGCTGCTGGCAGCCGGCAGCACCAGGGCCAGTGGCAAGGGCCTGGGCACACCGCATGCCTGGACGCCTGGATGCCTGGACCAGAGGCTGGGCAGGGCCGGGTACAATCTGGGATTCGCTGTTTGTCCTGGAGCCAGAATTTCCCATCACAAGGGCCGGTTGTGAAGCAGCCTTGCAGGCAAAGGCCATGCAGAGACCACCAGCTTCTGGACCCTGTGGCCGCTGAAGACCCTCGACCAGGTTCTCCTCCAATGTCCATGGATACGGATGCAGTGTGGTACAGAAGCGTGGAGCTCCTGCCCGGCACTTTGCCTGTCACATGCCAGTGGCTAATGTGTGGGCTGTGGGAGCCAGTGAGGACCCACTTAAAAGGCCACCAGTCCTGTTGGCCTCTGTTAAGTATTTTATTACAGCATATCACAAATTTACAGCCAGGAATGGAAAATGGTATTAATGTACATTATGCACATTGGCCTTATCATACCACAGTAAAAAGAGGACCTGAAAGGTGTTGCATCTTTGTGTCGTATTTGCTTTGAATCTAAGCAAAACCGAGCCTGTCCCCTATCCCAGGACCTGGGTGGGCCCTGCCTTGCCAGCAAATGCATGTCAATCAACACTCAGGATCCAGACCTCAAAGACACATAGGCAATTGGTTTCAAAACTGACAAATAACTCTACAGACAGGAGGTCGCATTATCCACTCAAGAAAAAGTCTATCTTTTCCATCAGAAGGCCAGAACTTAGCCCCTTTCCCCTGCCAGCCAACTCTGCTCTTGGGCTGCCCTCCTAGAAGTGCTCTGTGCTGAGCAAGGGCTCACTGGCCCCAGTTACCAAACCCAGCTCTAAAGCCCAAGCTCCCCTCCTTCTCCCAGAGGCCAGTGGAGGCCCACAGTGGGCAAGACAGTAGCTCAGAGACCACACAGTGAATTGGTGTAGAGACCAAGACACTGAGAGCCTCAGTACCCAAGACCTTGTTGCCGCAACTCCCTTGGGAGCAGCTTGCCAGCTTACTACCCTGGAAACAAGGGGGTACTGTTATTTATAAAAGAGAAAACACTGAATAAGACCAAGAGTAACCTAGGAGGAACAATGTTATCTGAATCATCTGCTTATATGGGCCAGGGAAATGTGGGCCTGTTTTTAATATTTTCATGTAAAACACAAATCACTAGACCTCTGGTGTCCAGTGTCCTGCTGCACTGGCTCCTTCATCTGTCTTCTTCCTCTGAAGGGATGGTTGGAGGCTGCAGGGAAAATGAAAGATAGAAGGATGGAAGATAGATGATGGAAGATGGGTGGGTAGGTGGTGAAGGGAAGTAGAAGGGAGGTGGGGTAGATGGATGATGGATGGATGGATGGATGGATGGATGGATGGATGGACTGGACTGACAGATGGATGATGTAGGTTAAGGATGCATGTGTAGCAGATGAATAAATAGATGGATAAAGAACAGAGGGAGGGAGGATGAATGACAGACAGAGAGGATGGAGGGAGAGAGAGAGACAAAGGATGAATAGATATAAGAATATTAGATAGATGGAAGGTATATGGACTGTACATAGACCAGTGGTACAGGGAAAAGGGCAGGTGAAGGAAGGGAGGATGGATGGATGGATGGATGGATGGATACATGGATACATGGATAGATGGTCAGCTAAATAACTCAAATGGACACATAGATAGGTGGTAAATGGGTGGATGGTGGTGGGAGTATGATTGGCTGAAACTGGATGCGTGGGTGGGTGGGTGGACACAGGCAGATGGCAGAGCTGGAAATAAGTCCTGTGTTTCAGAATCTGAGTTCTCTCCCCTCCTCCACTTGATGCTGTCAGACACTGCTGGGGAAGAGGCTGACAGTCTCAGGAATGGGGGTCGGGCTAAAGACACCAATGGCCTCTGGCTGTCATGCAGTGTGACAGTCCATCTCCTTCCCTGCCCTGTCCCTCGCTCAGCTCTCACTTAGCATCCAGGGAGGAGACGGCTTTGCCACCTCTAGTGATCACAGGGCACAAACAAAGGAAGCACTCCCCTGACTCACTCCCGAAATAGCCTCTCATCACTCAGACATGGCTGCCTGGCTCTTCCCCATGCAAGCTTTCTAAGGCAGATTCTCTAGGCCCTGTTCTGAGGACAGGGTTGAGGGAGGGGAGGGGCTATACCCTGTGAGAGACTGACAAAATGCACACTGGGAAGGAGGCAGGGAGCTGAGCTGCCTGGAGCCCTGTGCTGGCGACTTCCTGGGCATCAGCCTGCAGAAACCCACCATCCAAGAAATATCCACTTTCCACTTCCGGCATAAGTAAGCTGAGGCCAGGGAGGGGGGTAGGTGCTGGCAACTGCACAAGCAGACGAGGCTAACCAGTCGCTCGCTCTCCTCAGCCTCCCAGCTTCCCCTCATCCAGGGCTGAGGCCAGAGCTGGAGGTAAAAGGAGACACTGTGACCACCAGTAGTGAGGGAGGGCTTGTGGAGGGCAAGGATGGGATTTGAGTGCAGATTTCTGCTTATGGTGAGCAAGGCAGGGCATATCTGGCCCTGGGAAAGTCCTAGAGGCCTTGGAGCCTCGGCACCCTCATCTGCATAAAGCAGTTCAAAGCCCTGAAGTTCAAATCACACAGAGGCTGAAGGAAGCAGGCATCCTCAAATCAGCACTGAGCTCTACAGCTGAGCACACTCAGGTACCCAGGGCCCACTTTGCCACCCTTTCTACATGCAAATCAGGGAGGCTGGATGGACGGCCTGGTGCAGGTGAATAACCCCAGCTGGGATGCAGGTGTGAGCTGAGCACTCGGAGGAAAATGAAAGCAAGCAGCCAGGACCGGGACACAGGCCCCCTTGGCCTGCTCCAGCCTGTACTCTGCGTCCCCTTGCTCCGTGATCTGTACAGCCAGGACAGGGCCAGGGCTCAAGGTGCCCTGGACACAGCTCCTCCTGTGCCCAACCAAGAAAAAGAATTCCTCCCAGTCATGCTGAGCAGACACCCCTCACTCCCCAGCACCCTGCTCAGGCCAGACCTGGATCCCCTCTCCTCTTCCTGTGGCCAAGCCAGTTCTTCAGCCCCAGGTAGCTGAAACCCCAGCCCTGCACACCTGGGTTTCCTTGAGGTCATTCTAGAGCTACACCTGCTCAGGATGCTGAGGAGACAGTGACCTCAAGGTTCATCCAACAGTTCATGGTATGTATTGTGGAGAGAAGGTTTACGTCTCCCCCTGAAATGTGTACGTTGACGTTTTCTTCCTCATACAGTTATTTGCATATGGGGCTTTCAGGAGGAGATTAGGCTTACAGAAGGCATAAGGCTGGGCTCCATCATGCAGATAGTGCTCCTCCAAGAAGGATCTCTCTCTCCGGCTCTCCCTCTCTGTCCTCTCTCTCTACCATGTGGGAAGAGAGCACTGACCAGAACCCAAACAGGCTGTTATCCTGATTTCAGATGCCCTGATCTCCAGAACTCTGAGAAATCAACATCTGTGGTCAGAAGCCATGGAGGATTTTTGTATAGTACTTTTTTATTGCAACCTGAACTGAGACTGGTTCTTACTCTTTTCTTGCCTGAGTTGATACCTGCCTGCAAAGTACTCCTACCCTTGCTTCCCAGCCATTTTTTACAACCAAGTCACCCTTAGCTCCTCCCAGAAGCAGCCTGTGACAGGCTCTGCTGCTGTTTACTAAACCTCTCAAGCTTCCCCACATTTCTTCCTGGGTGGGTACAGGCTAGACTACATTTCCCAGACTCCTTTGCAGGCCAGTAGAATCATGTGACTGGGCGCTGACCAATGGAGCATAGGCAGTGCTGATGCGCTCCATCTCCAGCCCTAGGCCATATGTGACTGCAGATGCTCTTTCCCCATTGGCTCCTGAGTGGTTGGGACACCAGGGCCCCAAAAGGTAGAGACACAAGTCAGAAGAAGCATGGAATCCTGAGTGAGCACTTGAGCAAAACCTCAACTCTGCATCACTGTGAGAGCAAAATAAATCTTCATTTTGTTAAGCCACTGTGAGGTAGGGGTGTTTGTTGTAGCAGTTAGCCTATGCTGATACACTCTTCTCCTTCACTCTTCTCCCAGCAAGTGTTCAGGGTAGCCCTTCCTTGAACTCTCCCTCTCACCCTGGGCCTTGTAGGCCAACATTAACTAAGCAGTGCTCTCCTGCTCTGGGCTGTGAGCTCTGAATGGATAGCTTCAACCTGTGACTTATCATTTCTGTTTCCCTACCTGAAGCTATAGCTGGTGGAGTGCAGGCACCCACCAACTTTGCCTGATGAACCCAGAGCTTCTCAGAAAAGGGCGACCTGGAAGATGAGAAATTTGTCCTCCAAGGATTTCCCAGAGGAAGCCCTTACTGTGAACACTCACATGCTAGGCACCTTCCAAGCCCTCCCAAGGTGGCACCATCTCTACCCTGTATGAAATGAAGACACAAAGGTTGTTCACTTGTCTATGGACTTGTGGCTGGTACGATGTAAATACAGGATGGAAAGGGACATCCTGTACCCAAGTCCTGATAGAGAGGCACATCCAGGAGGGCCCTGTGCTGACTGTCCCCAGAACCACTCCCTTGCTGCTGCCAATCCCATCTCATCTGAGCAAGAATTCTGAGACCGCAAAGGGCTGGAGCCAGAGTGAAGATGAGAGCCGCACTTCCAACTGATCAGATGTGAGGCATTTGAGAGAGATGGAAACCCCTCAGACTGCACCTACCTGCCCAAGAGCCCAGCGGGGCTAGAAGAGGAGGAGTCCCATCCCAGGACCTAGGCAGACAAACAGAGGCCTGAAGGAACAATGCCTCCCATGTGTCAGGTGCATCCCAAACACCACTGTGCCTCCAGAGCTTGGATGCGTGGCATCAAGTCAGTGGTCCTCACCCTCATTGGAAAACTGAACTTCACTGTGCCAGCTGAAGACAGTCAGCCCTTCAGTTGCCATCCAGGACTCCAGATGCCCCATCTCCTGCATCAACTAACCAAGGGTTGACACAGAGCATGACACCATGCTGGTAGACACCTGTGTCTGCACCAGCTGACTAGTGGTTCACTGTCACCTGCAGGCATGCGAGCCCTCTATCACTGCTGAGGAAACTGAGTCATACTGGGGAGAAGACCAGGCCTCTGAGCCAGACCGTGTAACCCCAGGACTTGTGGCTCTTTCTACAACAATCATCCCCTGGGCCAGTCTGACCCCAAACGCCAAGAAAGATTCATCACACAGCTCCCCTGGGCAGCGGGTTTGTTTAAACCTCAAGAGGCAGCTCAGAGCCAAGAGAGCATAATTCCTCTCAATGCCAAGCACATGCTTATGGGTGGAAAAGTGGGTCGGACACATTTACAAGGAGAAAGATAAATAAGCCAGATGCTCCCAAGTCCCCAAGGTAGCAGAGCAGGGCCTTACACCCCAGCTGAAAACAGCGACAGCTGGTCGCTTTCTCTATTGCCTGCCAAGCCCAGAGACACCTGGATCTCTCGTGCCACCCACTCCCATTCCTGAGGGTCGTGAGAACTCTTTGGAAGCTCCTGGAACCAAAATTCTACCCACGGGGTGGGCTGATCCTGTGAGAATGAGAGGAGCCCGGTGCATGGCAGAAAGTTCTCTCCTTGTACTTACAGCCCCCTTCCAAGTTCAGGGCTTCTGAGTGCCGATGACCCCAGACAAAGCTGAGGCACAGTGCAGCAGGGAGGTCAAATAGCTTAGTATGTGCTAGAGTTTCCTCAGCCAATCTCAGCCCAGGGACTTCCACTGAACAGAGAGAAAATGCTCATCCAAGGTCACACAGCCTGTGAGGGAGGCCAGGATTTGGACCTTCCTTCACAGAAGGTGAGACTGAAGCTGGAGAGTGCACGGCCCTCAAGCCTGAGGAGGGATAGGCTCTAGGTAATTCCCTGGGTCCTAGAGTACATGTCTTTAGCCCTGGCCCCAGGTCCCAGCTGTCAGCCAGGGGATGGGTGAGGAGGGAGCAACACCAGCCCAACCTGCTGAAGACCAGGGCATCTCTGCCAGATACACTCTGTGCTGCCTCACAGTATCTGCCTCACCAAAAGCATGAGGAGGAGCCCTGGGTGAGGTGAGCACCCATCACGTGCCACCCCAGGACTTCCTGGGGCTGAGGCTCCCACCCCCACCAGGCCTCTTCTACTGTGCCACCTGGTCCCGCACCATGCCTGCAGAGACTCAAGAGTTGTGCCCAAAGCTGGTCGGAGTTGGCAGCATCCCTTCCTGCTGGCAGCGCCTCTACACAGAGCAGCCAAGAGCAGGCTCTGGCTTGGCCTTCAGAGCAGCAACAGGGGCCCAGGTGCAGGGACCTTAAGTTCCAATGCCTGGCTTCTCAGGGTAGCTGAGGGGCTGGTGGGCCAACTGAGGGTGCAAGGCTTTTCCCAAGCTGCTGAAGCACACTCTCCTTCCCCCCAACTCCACCCCAGGGACCAAGGCTCTTGTAGACCTGCAGGTGGCAGCTTCCAAGGCCAACTGGGCCCACACACCTCCAGAGGGGCGGTGTGAGACAGCCCTGGGGCTAGAGGAGAGGAAAGAGCCAGAGGGCACTGCTAGATGACCCTCACCCTGCACCTGGTATGTGTTGGAGGCTAGATAAACCCTTACCCTCTGCCAAGTTCTTCACCTGGACTCTCCCTCCAACCACAGCAGCCCCTGTCCCTCTCACTATCTCCTCCTTGCTGGGACTTGTCTGGCCACACAAATGACCAGGCTACCACTTGAAAACAGTTGGTCTACTGCACTACCTTTTAAGCTGGTCCACCTGCCTCTGACACCAAGACCTAGTGAACAAAATCAAATCTAATGGCCACCACCTCCATGCTCAAACCTCTCCCCAGCCTCCCACAGCCTGTTGGCCCCAACTCTGACAACTGAGAACTCTAGATTTGTATATTTCCTCATTCGGCACTTGATTCTCCAGGGCACATGTGGCCTTCATGGACATCAACCCAGTGTCAAATGCAGCATGTAACAGGCAAATCGCTATCATCCTCATGATTCCACTGCTGGGG
Source organism: Octodon degus (assembly GCF_000260255.1). Lineage (NCBI taxonomy): Eukaryota > Metazoa > Chordata > Mammalia > Rodentia > Octodontidae > Octodon > Octodon degus. Next base: position 8,120,884 of record NW_004524680.1, on the reverse strand, counting down.
GCCTGTACCAGGTACCCAGCCAGCACTGACCTACATTGTGTCGCCTAATCTCACTACCTCCAGGAAGTAGACATCACTCCTTTCACTGTATATGCAGAAATACTAGGTGGGGTGCCAGCAAGATAGCTCAGTGGTCTAAAGGCAAGCTTAGGCAGGCACAGGGGACCATGGTTCAATCCCAGGCACCATGCCATGCCAGTCCCACCCTCAGGGCAGGCTGAGCTGGCAAAAAAAAAAAAAAAAATCTTAAAAAAAAAAAAAGGAAAAGAAATACTAGGTGGAGAGAGGAGGGCGGAGTTAAGAGATTTGGACTCGACCCTGCAGACTTCTGGGGTTCCTAAGAGCTTAGCAGCTAGCATGAGGCCTTCGAGAAGCCTACTCCATGTGAAATGCTACAGACAGCGTGTCAGTGAACAACTGACTAGCTGTCCCCTTCACGTGAAGGAGTAAGTCCCAAAGCTGCTGAGGCCACTACCTAGGAGCTTCAGGGTCTATACAACATCATGGTACCAGACAATGCAAAGTGATTCCCTTTCGGAAGTTTCCGCAGCACCCCAGGAACATGACCAGGATCCTAAATGTTGAGGGAACAAGTAAGAACAAAGGCACCTGGATGGAGTAGAGCACCAGGGTGCAGCTGGGCTCGGTCCTCCTGACTCCACCACCTGCCACTTCTGCAAACGCTTCGTGTTCTGATTTTCAGGCATTGCCTTTCTGAAAGACCTAAAGAATATTCTAGAACAGTTAAATATAGCTCTCGTGAGAGCTGTTCCATTTACATGCCTGTGTTCATTCAACAAACATCTCTGGAGGACACTTGGTGCCAGACTGGTGGGTGGATGCCTCAGCTACCATGAGGGGGAAAAGATGGCTTTTGCCCAGAGATGTTGGGGGCAGGGGATAAAGACCAGCTTGGAAGGAGCTGAGCATGACCTAAGGTGCTGAGATGGCAGGAGCCCTGGAGATGTAGGGACACACAGGAGGGGCACAGAATGGCCAGAGAGGGCTGTCTGAGGCCTCCATGGTTGGGGACACCTGTCACAAACTGTGTGGCTCTCCATAGGTATGCAGCAGGATGCAATAAGCAGGGGCTGGGGATATACGAGAAGCTGGACTCAAAGGCTCTGATAAGCAATGTAAGTGTTGTGAATGGCTTCTGAGCAGGGAAATGACTCGGTCAACTCTGATAGCAGGTGGCCAGCATGATGCACACAAACACAGGGCTTGAGCATCTCAGAGCCGCATGCAGTTGGGAGAGGGCCAAGCAGGTAACACTGTCACAGCACAGTATTGTGTAATGCTTGGTGGCCCCTGCCAGCCCTTTGAACAAATGCTTAGGTCATCCTAGAGGACACTAAATGTAGAGAGCTCTTCTGTATGCCCGGAAAGAACCCAGGCTGAGCTGGAGAACAAAGCTCTACAGGGGAAGCCAAGGCACCACCAACAAATGAGGCTCCTGAGTCTGGAGACAGAAGAGCTTCAGCCAGGAGCCACAGGGACCAGGCAGGGACACCGCAGCTCCCTTATGGCACACAAAGAAGCCAAGATTTCAGTTAAGGGCCCATGCCCCCCAAAAGGAATAAGAAAGTGTCAAGAGTGACTCTAGCAAGGATCAAGAGTGACTCTAACACCCACAATCTAAGAGGAGACCACTAGGATAAAATGACAAAGCGGGTAAGACCACCATCTTGCCAGCTTTAGATCCCTACTCTTCGATTTTCCTCATGCTTTTACAGGGGACATACAAAGGTATCTATCCACCTAGTAAAGCAGCTGCTGGCCTCTGCCATTAGGAGCAGTTCTGAATGTGGTCCCCACTGACCATTAGACTCTCCAGCTGACCTGTCTATGTGCTAACTTCATATTTGGTGCAGACAGGAAAAGCAGATATGCCCCTGGAATGGTAGATGACCACAGGGCCAGAGGGGACATTGTCATAGTCATAGCAGGGGGGTGAGCAGAGTGTTCAGGACCCCTGGGTAGGCCAGCAGGAGGCTCCTCCTTCCAGGGTCCGGGCTCCCTGTACTTACATCTCAGGACAGCTGTCAGCCAGGATGTGCAGCCACACTCCCTTCTCCTAGTCATTTCCCAGTGACTGTCCTAATGGCCACAGCATGTTAACAACCTCTGACCAATGGGGCAGTCTTAAGCAGTGGGGCTCCCAGGAAAGATTTTTAAAAATATGATCTCAGTGGACATAACCCTTCTGACCCTTCCCTCCCTCCTCCTCTCTGGAGAATCAGATCTAATGCTGATTGGATGCAGGAAAATGAAGCTGAAAAATCCAAAGAGCTTGTGGTTCAAATGGAAATCACCATTCACTGGAAATTCCATCTCGATGTCCCCTGAGACCTCCAAGGCTCTGGTTAACTCTTAAGGGGCCATATTTCAAGCTTCATCAATGTTCTTTGTGCCAACTGACCACCACTCAGCAAGCCTTTAGTGAAGGCATGGTACACACTCTTGTGCACCTTTATTCCCAGCATTTCTGTTGAGAGCAGCCAAAGCAGTAGATCTGTTCAGCACTTCCTCCTAGAAAGCACCCAGAAATGTTCCCTCTACCAACACACCCCAGACCTTCACACTAGCTTTATTACTATGAGGGTCATCAAAACATACAGTGGATGCTTATTTCTTTAAAATCTATTACAGTAAAAGACACAATACATTTCCATTAATCCCCTCCTACTCCTCCCTACATGCACACTTACCTCATCCTTCTTGTCACTTTCTGAAGTAGTTCTGGAAATCTTCTTTCATGAGCATCTTTGCAAATTGAGTAAGTCCAAGTCCCATCCACCAGAAAGGTAGGCACATGAAAACACTATGGTGTGTTATCACCCACCTTATTTGCCCTATCTGGCACCATAACAGTTCTGTCTCTTCCTCAAAGTCAACGTGACCATGAAAGGTAAATGTTTGGAATCATTTCAGGACATTAAGGTAGTTACCACAGGGCACCTAAAAGACACTCACAAAGATGAATTCAGAAAGTGGCATGAGGGGCTGGGGAGATGGCTCAGTGGAATAAGCACTTGCCTGGCAAGCTCAGGGACCTGAGTTCAATCCCCAGTTCAACCAAAAAA
>NW_004524680.1:8114670-8117698 GCF_000260255.1 Octodon degus | reverse complement strand
AAAAAAAAAAAAAAAAGAAAAGAAAAAAAAGAACAAAAAAGTAGCATGAATGATGGGATAAATGCATTTGAAGCAAGAGGGAGAATTTTGCAAGAGTGAATCGATGGCTGTGTCTTTTACTGTAATAACAGCTTTTATTTAAATACATACTAGATGGGGCCAGTGAAATAGCTCAGGGGCCTAAGGCAAGCTTAGGCAAGCATGCAGGGGCTATGGTTTGATCCCCAGCACCACATGCCACACCAGTTCCACTCCCAGGGTGGGCTAAGCCAGCCATAAAAATAAATACATACATACATGCATATATACATACACACATACATACACACTAGATGTTTCAAACACACCTCATAGGTGTCTTTTGTCATAAGAGATGCTAAAATCTTCCTAGAAGAGAAAACTAGACTAAAACCATGAACACTTGCTGGACATGGTGGTGCATGCCTGTAAACCCAGCACTCAGGAGGCTGAAGCAGGAGGACCTCTGTGTTGGAGGCCAGCTTTGGTTATGAAGTGAGTTCAAGGGCGGCCTGAACTGCATAGTGTAACCCTGTCTCAAAATGTTTGTTTAAAAAAATGGGTAATAAATGAAAACAAGAAACGAGAAAAACAATGTCCTGCTACAATGCTGTATATGGTTAAATTTCTAAATTTCTGTGTAAAAATATGTAATTGTTTATTTCCATTTTTTCTAAATTTTCTTATTTTATTTTGTTGTTTCCAAGATTCTTTTTAATAATTTTATTGAGAAACAAATAGCAATGAGATGGTTTCAAAGCAAGTTAGTAGGACAGTTACAATAATTAATATATTTCATATTTTTGTCTTCATAGTAGTTATTCATACTACAAGTACAGACATGATATGTCCAAACACTATTAGTTCAAATCTTTCTTCTCATTGAATTAAGAGAAAGTAGCTCTATGTCTACCCTAACTATTTTGCATACACAGATACAAAATGGTCCTTCATTTATATCACCTTTGTTGTCCAGTTTTGTCAGAGATGGGTATTCCATTGCCATTTAAATATTGTAGTTGTGTGAATTCAGCAAAATAATCAAATGTAGTCCATAATAGCAGGGGGTTATCCATAGGAGTGGCAATGTCAGAAGTTGTTGACTTTTTATTTTTTTCTTCACATTCTATAGAGATTTAAAGTTTAACATATCAATGCTTGATGGAAAACAGCTGTTCCATGTTATGTCTAAGGTGTTTGATGTTCAGACAGATAGTGAGGTTAAGCTCAACTGCCTAGGTTGTAGGGCAATAACATCATTAAGCTTCTCTTCTGAAAGGATAACAACTTAAGTTTGCAGACCAAAAATTAGAAAGAAAAAAAAGAAGAAGAAGAAGGGCTACAAGGATAATGAACACTTTGGCCCTCGCCATCCAATGTCAGTGAGGACTCAGGACACAAGAGAACCTGTACTGGTAACATCCTGTAATACAGTGGTGTCCCAAATATTCTGATGAAGGAGATTATGGGGCCACAGAAGAAAGTGATCAATGATGTATAATGAGCCTAAGGAGAGTCACCTAGAGAGAAACATTCTATCAGACTTTCACAGAGAGCAAATTGGTCAAGCAATGGTCGTGACTTAGCCACATGACTGACAAAGGATCTACAAACTGTGGTACAGGGTAAATCCTGAGGGGACTTAACTGACCTTGTCAGATACAAAAGTTACATTTTTTGTTATATAGGTCTGGCTTTGTCTGGGTCTTAACCATCCAGCAGAAAAGTACAAAACTGAGGTGTAAAAGGTAAAGCCATATTAATATGCTGAGCTGTAAAAGGCTCAAGTCAACAACTTCTGACATTGCCAGTCCTAAAAATAACCCACTGCTATCATGAAATACTGGACTATATTGGATTATTTTGCTGAATTCACGCACCTACAATATTGAAATGTCAGTGGAATACCATCTGTGACAAAACTAAACAAAAAAGGGGGATATAAATGAAGGACCATTTTGTAGTTATATATATATATATATATATATATACACACACACACACACACACACAAAATAGATGCAGAGCTACTTTCTCTTAATTCAATGAGAGGAAATTGTTTGGACAGGATATCATGTCTGCATCTTGTACTATGAATAACTACTATGAAAACAACAATATGCAATGTATCAATTATTGTAACTGTCCTACTACCCTGTTTGAAAACTGTCTCAATACTACTTGTTTATCAGTAAAAGTAACAAAAAGAGACAATAAATAAATAATTGTATTAAAATATAAAGAAAAGCAGATATAGCAATAATATTAGGGGAAAGAAGAGTTCAAAACCAAAACATCAAACAATAAAGAAGTTTCTTTTATATAAGCAAGTTTATCTCTACTGAGAACAAATAATAAACACAAATCTGTATGCACCTAACAACATAGCTTTAAAATACATAAGGCTAAAATTGTCAGAATTATATAAGAAATTGATGAGCCATAGTGACAAAGCAATGAAAGATACTAGTGGATCAGCTCCAGAAATCAAATTGGCTGTATGATAACAAGGAATACATGCAGAAGCACCTGTGGAGCCTGATAGCTGTAACAATGGATGAAGGTGCAAAGGTGGCAAACCTAAGGGTTAATGAAATGGACAGAGGGCACACACAGCTGAAAACAGACGAGTTAACAAGACGATGATCATGTAAAGCACTATGCATGCTGTGCCCGATGTGAGCAGGCTGGCCAGGCCGGTAATCATAACCTTTTAACCCCTAGAAAGGATTTGAGTGGCATAAACAAGTTTAACTCGTAGATTTGTATCAAACTTTACACAAAATGAAGAGATCCATAGCCTTTTAAAATATCTGTGGGACTCTACTAAAGATACTCATTTAGCCACAAAATAAATCTAATATTTTTTAAATGCAGAAGCTATGTATGCTGGGCTCAATTGTAGAGCACTGTGGGAGGAAATGGGTTGAATCCCCAGCCAAAAAAAGAGGGCAGAGATAGAAGAAAGGAAGGAACAAAGGAAGGAAGGAAGGAAGGAAGGAAGGAAGGA